>NW_024747083.1:0-47787 GCF_018991925.1 Homarus americanus
AGAAGGGAAACCCGGGAGTGGTAACTAAGACGAGTCATACTCGTGTTTCGTCCGTAGATGGCGTTGCTCGTGGTGCTGGGTAGGTAGATCAGGACAATTGGTGGCGTGGTTCGTAACACACCCTCCCTCCAAAGACCTCCATAGCGCGGGCGCGAAGGAGGTGATCACCTGGTGCGTCTGGAGAGTAGCTGCTGCATTTCCACTGGAACTCGGGATAAGGAGTCTGCAATCAGGTTGTCCACCCCCTTTATGTGCCGGACTTGTAGATTATAGGGCTGGGTGAGGAGAGCCCAGCGGAGGATTCGCTGGTTGGAGGTCTTGTTGGTTTGGATGAACGTGAGTGGGTTATGGTCGGTGAAGACTAGGGTTGTTTGTGGGCAAGACTGGAGGTAACATTCAAACTTTATTGCCAACATCAGAGCCAGGGCCTCCTTCTCTATGGTCGAGTAGTTGGTCTGATGTTTTTTCAACTTGGCGGAGTAATATGCCACAGGGTGAAGGACATCAGTGGTTGGGTCGGGTTGTAGGAGCACAGCCCCAACTCTGACACCACTAGCGTCGATTTGCAGATGGAAGGGCAAGGTGTAGTCAGGGGGGTGGACTACAGGCTTAGAGGCAAGGAAGGCTTTGAGGCGGTGGAAAGACTGGTCGCACTTCTGGTTCCAGATGTAAGGGACCGCAGAACTGGTAAGGTCTGTGAGGGGTCCGGCCACGCTGGAGAAGTTACTGCAGAACCGACGGTAGTAGCCGCACATCCCCAGGAAGTGCATGAGTTCCTTCCTCGTCCTTGGAGTGGGGAAGGACAAGATGGCTTTAACGTTTGCGTCCTTGGGTCTCACCATACCATGCCCAACGATATGTCCCAGGTAAGTCACTGAGGCCCGGCCAAAAGCAGATTTAGCCAGGTTTATGGTGAATCCAGTCTCTTGCAGTCGTGCAAACAGTATCTCCAAACGCACCAGATGTTCGTCCCAGCCGTCCGACACCACCACCAGGTCATCCAGGTAGGCGAACGTCCCATCTAGGTCCTGAATCAGGTAATTGATTGCCCTCTGGAATGTGGCCGGAGCATTAGAAAAGCCAAACGCCATAACCAAATATTGAAAAAGACCAAATGGAGTTATAAATGCTGAGATTATTTTTGCCCTATCCGTCAGTCCCATTTGATAATATCCTTTCAACATGTCCACGGTAGATATAAATTTTGTACAGCCTATGCTGTCTATTATATCTTCAATCAAAGGTAAAGGGTAGGAGTCTGAGACAGTGACCTGGTTCACTTTACGATAATCGGTACAGAAACGAAAAGTGCTATCGGGTTTTGGAATGAGAAGGCAAGGTGAAGCCCAGGGGGAGGTACTAGGCTCAGCTAAGTTATGTTTCAACAAAAAATCTACCTCCTTTTCATAATCTCTCTTTTTTGTGGATTTAGTCGATATGCTGATTGCCTAATGGGTTGTACATCATCTGAGATTAGCTTAATATCATGTTTAAGTATATTGCAAAACCCTGGGAGGTCTGACGTGACTTTAGGAAATGTTGATAATAACTGAGTGAGATCTTTTGCTTGAGATGGATTCAGAACAGAAAAATACTCATCCAAGTTGTTGAGTATGTGACTGTTAGCAGGGTTTTCTTTAGGTAGAGGGAAGTCTAAATTCTCCAATAGGTCCATGTCATCTGTCTCCGGCTCCGGCCCTGACAAAACCGTATGCAATACAGGTAGGCTTATAGCCTCTGGGATGTCTTCCTCTGACTGCCTGGAATGGTAAAGTTTCATGAGATTAATGTGAACAAGTTGTGAATCTTTCCTGCGATCAGGAGTATGGACTATATAGTTGAGGGGAGATAGTTTATTAGCAACTATATAGGGACCAGTAAACTTGCTTTTAAGGGGAGAGCCTGGAATGGGTAGAAAGAGTAACACTTTGTCACCTGGAGAAAATGATCTTTCAACTAATTTAGGTTGGGACTTCACCATTTTTTCTTGGACTTTTTTTAAGTTTGACTGAGCAATGGTTCGGACTTCAGTTAATTTGTCCCGTAAAGTGTCAATGTATTGGGAAACTGTTGCGGGCTTAATAGATGGAGTGTCAAACCACTGCTCCTTTACTATTTTAAGGGGTCCCCTAATTTGTCTCCTATATAGTAACTCGAACGGGGAGAAACCCAATGACTCCTGGGGACATTCCCTGATGGCAAAGAGTAACAAGTCTATGCTTTCATCCCATTCCTTTTGGTGTTCTATACAGTATTTTTTGATCATTGATTTGAAAGTTTGATGGAACCGTTCCAAGCAACCTTGGGATTGTGGGTGGTAAGCCGAAGATGTACAATGGTCCACACTGAGGTCTTTCATCACCTGTTTGAAAACAGATGGATCAGATTGTTGGGCTTTAATGAGCTCATCCCTACTAATGGTCTTATTGTACAGATCTTCTGTGGGTAGGAAGATATTGGAGGTGGTTTCAGATGAAGAGGGCCCATTTTGCACACTCTGTGACCGGGTGACAGCACAAGATGGGAAAAGGTGAGGAATAGTTTCTTCAAGGTCAGTGGTGGAGTTGACAGGTAAGGGAGAGTCGACTGTCTTTATGTTGGGAACCACTAGATCTCCTACCAAGTCATTACCCAATAATAAATGAATGCCGCTCACAGGCATTGGATCTTTCCTAATGGCTACTTGCACTTCCCCAGTAATCAAGGGACATTGGAGGTGCACTTTAGCTAAGGGATAGGAAGAATGGGATGAGAGATATGGAATTAGAACACTCATTAGTAAATGCGGTAGATATATCAGGAATGACGTTAAACAGGAGGATAGATTGTGCTGCGCCCATATCACGTAGTATACGAATAGGGAAAGAACGAGACCCCTCTATGATTGAAAATTTTCCCTCATAGGTGAATGAAGAGAAGAGATCCTGATGGGGCCTTTCCACATTGGTGGTTGCTATTGGTTTGGATTTGGGATCCAGGGAACCACTTTTAGCAGTTCGACACTTTGGGTGTTTACAAGACTGGATCGTATGGCCTGGGTTTTTACAGTAAGAACAATAAAACTTGGTTGCATCAGGGGGGGGGGTAGGTGTGGGACCTTTCGACCTACCACTCACGTCCCCAAGGTTATCATTAGAGGAGGACCTAACATGTCGGAAAGTACCACGTTCCCTACGGCACAGTGACTCCACCAGCAAGGCGTACTCATCAGCCAGCTCAGCTGCACGCCCTAAATTAACCTCTCCACGCTCCTCCACATGCTTCAAGATGTGAAATGGTATCTTGCTCTTCCACTCCTCCAGGACTACCAAGTTTAACAAATCCTGAGGTGGCCATTAAGAAAACCTAGATAAATTAATTAATGGTCAAAAGATAAGATAAGTGGATTACCCTAGAAAATATCAAGGCAGTGGATAACCAGAAAGTCCCGGAAACTACCCAAGTTATACCTAGGGAAATTACACTTATGAATATTGTTCTTCTGAGAAGATCCTTAGATAAGGATAAGAGACTTGAAAGGGGAAGGGCGTATTACGGCATTAATATAAAGATCCGGATTAACAACCCTTAGATACTTGAAACAGGAAGGGCGTAATACGGCATTTTATATAACGATCCGGATTAACAACCCTGAGATACTTGAAAGAGGAAGGGCATATTACGGCATTTATATAAAGATCCGGATTAACAACCCTGAGATACTTGAAAGAGGAAAGGCGTATTACGGCATTTTATATAAAGATCCGGATTAACAACCCTGAGATACTTGAAACAGGAAGGGCGTATTACGGCATTTATATAAAGATCCGGATTAACAACGCTGACATACTTGAAAGAGGAAGGGCGTATTACGGCATTTATATAAAGATCCGGATTAACAACCCTGAGATACTTGAAACAGGAAGGGCGTATTACGGCATTTTATATAAAGATCCGGATTAACAACCCTTGAGTAAACAGGAAGGGCGTATTACGGCATTAATATAAAGATCCGGATTAACAACCCTGAGATACTTGAAAGAGGAAGGGCGTATTACGGCATTTATATAATGATCCGGATTAACAACCCTTGAGTAAACAGGAAGGGCGTATTACGGCATTAATATAAAGATCCAGATTAACAACCCTTGAGTTACTTGATCATTGACCCCGAATGAGATGATAAGAACAATAATTGAGGCTTTATAATTATGGGGTCCTGGTAGAGCGGGGCGTCCCAAGATATCACTTCACCCTAAACTAGTGACTATGGAACAGCCTACACTGGAGTGAGGGTACGGCATTAAACAGATCCGGATTCTTCCCTACACTCGATAAGACTTACTACACGACTGCCACGTGTAATAACAGGTAAGCCTTATGACACTTGGAACCTAATATCCTACGTCTGTCACTCTTACTGTCCGATAATACCAATATATGCACACACATATGAAGGAAACTTTAAACCACCGTAAAGCAATTGTGAACAGAAGTGACTGGGAGGAATAATTAACAAGGAGTTACAAGGGAGGAAGGAATATGGTACTTAAGGTCGTGTCCTGTCACGGTCGCCATTTGTTACGAGTTGGGGATTTAGAATATAGTTAAACGTCTACCCAGATCCCAACAGGTAACAACAACAAAAAACAAAGACAATCGGACTATAAAAGGGTAGACAAAGGATGCGAGTTTTCGTTGTGTATAATAAAGTACCATAAATCCCTTAACAAAATATTCAGCTTATAAATTACCTTTAACCAAACTTAACCTAAACATTAACAGTATATACATATTAATAAAACATAAAACAATCGTGAAGCAAGGTGGAGGTGGGAGAGGCAATACAAGATTACAAATACTTAAGTGAGGAGCTGAGATGGCTGACGAGCAAGGCTGAGTATTGTAGAAGACGGTAGGTAGTCACTGTGCCGTAGGTTTAGAGGATAGATGATCCTGTGGTCACTTCCCAGAGTGTAGTTCTCTCTCCTCGAATTGGAGCTCACAAAGAAGACTTGGAGGAAGTGACGCAACAACCAGGATATGGAGAAGGGAAACCCCGGAGTGGTAACTAAGACGAGTCATACTCGTGTCTCGTCCCTAGATGGCGTTGCTCGTGGTGCTGGGTAGGTAGATCAAGACAATAGATGGCGTGGTTCGTAGTGCTGGGTGGAGGGGTTCGTAACAATATGGATAGATATCTGGTTATTTGCTAGCGCTGAAATTAGGTCAAGTTAGGTTAGGTTAGGTTAGCTTGGGTTAGGTTAGGTTAGGTCACGTTTGGTTAAGTTAGGTTAAAATATTAAAAAAAAAAAGTCTATTGCTCTTTTAAATTCCTTGTAATTGTCTCCGGAAAATACCTGTTAACACCAGGTCATATTACACACCTGTGTCTCTATACCTAACACCTGTAAAAGACCTGTTAACACCAGGTCATATTACACACCTGTATCTCTCAACCTAACTCCTGTGAAAGACCTGTTAACACCAGGTCATATTACACACCTGTATCTCTCTACCTAACACCTGTGAAAGACCTGTTAACACCAGGTCATATTACACACCTGTATCTCTCAACCTAACACCTGTGAAAGACCTGTTAACACCAGGTCATATTACACACCTGTATCTCTCAATGGCTGGTTGAGCTTTACTCGGGAGTTCGTTGACCAGCCAATTGATCCTACCTTTGAGACGGATTGATTAAGGTGAGTAGTATGGTCTCTCTCTCTCTCTCTCTCTCTCTCTCTCTCTCTTTATCTATCTATCTATTTATCTATCTATCTATCTTCCTTCCTACAATACACTAGGCAACAAATTAAAAACAAAAATAATTCCGTTACATGGTTCAAAGCAGCTTTCTTCTGGTAATTTCGAGGCGCTCATTTCAAATCTGTCAATGAAAATTCTCTGGCCCGTACAGTTTATTTGGTGTATATATAAAAAATAAATCTTACAAATACAAAAACTGAAAAATACTATTTTTTCTGTTATTTCTGTTACTTTTTTCCTCGTCATCACTAAAATTCAATAAAGAATCAAAACAATCATAAGACGACACAAGAAATATTACATTAGCCACTGTAGGGCATTTGTTATTTTGTTTTATCCTTTTATGTGTTGTATTGTCCTCAGATTGTAAACACCAGCAATAGTCCCCCATCATGGCAGGATCCCATCTACCCTGGCACTTTTCCTCCACACGTCTAATGTCCTAATGAAATCGCTCTCCCGTGTTCATCACTAACCGCCCCCAGATTCTCAGGAAAAAAGTCCAAGTGCGAGTGTAGGAGGTGGACCTTCAGGGACATCCTGCATCCTAAGTTTTGTAGTTTTTTAGGAGTTCCTCTACAAGTTGGCGATAGTTTTCTTCCTTGTGTCCAAGAAACCCCTTGACTACAGATGTGAAGGATCTCCATGCGGCTAGTTCATTTTCCTTCAGTTTGTTTTCAAAGTCGTCATGACGAAGTAACTTTCTTATCTGTGGGCCAACAAAGATACCCTCTTTGACTTTAGCATCACTGAGCTGTGGAATTTTCCCCTCAAGTACACGAATCCATCACCTTGTTTGGCCACAGCCTTCACAAAACTCTTCATTTGTCCCAACTTGATGTGTTAAGGAGGTAGAAGTACACCGTTTGGGTCTACCAAGGGAGTATATTTAACGTTGCTTTTTCCTGGAACAAACTCTTCTCTCTTTGGCCAGTCCTTTGTGTTGTAGTGTTTGTCTGTTGCTCTGCTGTCCCATAAACACAGAAAACAGCAATATTTCGTAAACCCTCCTTGAAGGCCGAGCAGAAGGGCTATAACCTTCAAATAGCCACAGATCTGCCATCTATACTCCTTGTATTTAATAGCGGTCAGTATTTTCTCCATACTATCACACGTTTCCTTCAAACCTACAGAATGTGCTACTGGAATTGAGGGCTTCTGGTTCCCATTATGCAACAATACTTCTTTCAAACTACACTTGGAGGAATCTATAAAAGGCGCCTTTCCTTTGGGTCATGTTTTTCTCCCAGCTCTTACATCAGTACAGAGGGACTCCTGCATATTGTAACATGAAGATAATGTAATATTTCTTTTCCTAAAAACAGAAATTCTTGTCTGTTTCGCTAGCAAGTTCCATTCCTGCAGTCTTGATGCTAATAGTTCCGCCTGCAGTTTTGACAGACGGGGATCACGTACAAGATCATTAAGTGGTTCATTGGCAGTCTGGTCAATGAAAGGAGGATTATGGGATGATTCTGGGATTTCTTCCTCAATTTCCTCATCCGAAGTTGAGAGCTCGTCCAGGAAGGCCTTCTCCGTGAGGGACGGGCCTTATTGCCGAAGGTACATTTGGATACTCCATTTGGTGAATTAACACAGCCTCCGCGTTGTATTCTTTCCATTCTCCTGTTCAGTATTGCTAACCTTCCATTTAATATATCCCTACCAACACAACTACGTATCTTATATTCCTACACTACATATACTGTACATCATAAAAATGTTACGTGACTGACATTTTTTATTGACATATTTTAAATCAACCCAAAATTAATAAAGTGCAGCATATTTGATCCATGCTATCGAACCCTTGTCAACAACTGTTATCTCTCTCTCTCTCTCTCTCTCTCTCTCTCTCTCTCTCTCTCTCTCTCTCTCCGACCACCCAGAGGATGAATGGGCCGTGGAGCTCAGGGGATGGCTCCTCCTCCTCCTCCTGATTCATCCCTCAGAGAGCCTCCCACCTGATGGCAAGAAAAGGGAGGGAATGTGAAAGGGGGGGTAGAGGGAGGGAGGGAGGGAGGGAAGGAGAGAACGGATGGGGGAGATGAGACTGAGAGGAGAGTAAAGGAAAGGAGATCGAGGAAAGGAGGGGAAGAGAGTGAGGCAGGAAGGTAGATGGAGAATGGGAGGGAAATAAAGAGATAGAGAGAAGACAATTTCCACGGAGAGAGAGAGAGAGAGAGAGAGAGAGAGAGACGTCACCCCACTTAAACATTACAACACTACGTTTCTCCTCCTCCTCTTACTACTACTACTACTTTTTTTTTTAATCGTGGCCTCCATCCTCCCCCAATAGCCATACCTTCGCCGCCATTTTATTACCTTAATATTAAATATCCTAATACATAAGTAGCTACCCTAGCTGTGTTGAGTTAGTTGAGCCGCAGAGCTATACAGCATTCAGTGACTGTTGCTTCATAGTCAATATGTGCAACTGTTGTCGGCTTTGGGGACGATGCTATCGTTCCCCTGAGGCAGAGCAAAGCAGACCTAAGGAGAGAGAAGGACAGTCGACATCTCATCCAGGCTGTAACATAACTTCTGGGCTGCTGCTTCTGTTCGGATAGCACCTCCGCGAGTCTGGCGTAGAAGCATCTTGCACTTGCTCCCATCCCACCAGAGGTTGTGAACACCAGAGGAGTGAAGCTGCCTTGTTCAATGTTCTGAATTCTCTCCCCGTATGCCCTTATCTTGTCATTCTCGTTCCTCCTGTGTGCAGCATGGAGAGCTAAGTTACTGTAACATTCGGCCATGGGATAAAAAATCCTGATGTCGAAGAAGGCCCGCTGTCCCCGCGTCCAGAATCTTCGAGCACTGACGTCAACACGGGCTTCGTTGGATGTGTTTGAAGTCCAATGTTGGAAATTCTCGCCGTCCAATGGAAGGAGGGTCTGTTCTACCCTGACATCATGACAGATTTCCTTCAACATATTTGCTGTGAGATCCCTTACTTCGTCATGCCTCATGCATATAAAGCCCCCTTTCTTGCACATCATGACGTGTTCGACGTCATAGGAAGAGCCGCATACGCATTGAGAGGGCAAACCTTCTATTGGCCAACCGTACCTTAGAGCAATGGCATCTATAAATTCTTGTTTATTGAGACTGAAACCATTTGCCCTTATTGGTAACATAGTTAACCAGTTCGCGGAGCCCATCTCCTGCACTATAGCTATTTTTTTCAAATTCTCTGGCGTTTGCAGCATCATTTGCTGCAACTTATCACTTTGGCCGTACTGTCGTTCTGTCGTAATGGACTGTCGAATCTTGTTTACTTTGCTGGTATCCACCTCACCTGTTGCGTTCTGAGCTTTTATGTGGTCAGCTTGAGCTTAGCTGAGTTTTGATGTTCGGTGGCAGCAATCTCCTCTAGATTGGTCAATCCCATTCCTCCCAGTCTCGGTGGTAGTGCAAGGAGTGATCTTTCTGCTGGGGTTAAGTGAAGATGTTTCACTAATTTGGGAATGAAACTGATGCTGATAGCTTCTTCCAGAAGGTGGAGGAGGGGTCCGATATCAGGGAGAGTGCTCATCAGGTAGTTCCAGTGATGCTTGACTCCATGGGTGAATGCCGCAAAAGCCGCATGTGGCTCTGTGTTAGCAATATCAGACAGAGCTTGGATTTCCCTAACCCACTCATTCACCTTTCCCGTTACGTACTCGGTCTTGAAGTCGGTCGTGCCAATTACTGCACCTAGGTGTCTTTGGCCATCCTTTCTTATTTTAACCTCACTTCCGCCAAACACCTCCATTGCCCGTTCATAATGTTCTGGCTTCACAATGAGGAAGGACTTGCTGGCATTTGGCTGGTACCCTATTTGTGGTCCATTTGATGTTATCAGGTCTCACCACTTTTTAATGTCCTCCACTTTTCCTGCTCTTGTAAGGTCGTCAAATTTTATTGTGTGTTGGAGCACGGATAGGCCAATTGCTTACATTGCCTTTGCAACAGGGTCCCCCTGCGTTATTCCCTCAGTTGACTGTATGATGGTATTACCTCTTAGACTGAGCTTTGATGTTTACTATATAGAGGTTGATGGATTCCTATAGATGTTTTCAACATACATTGCAAAGCTTAAACACTTGATCTTGATGTTGTGCTGTGCGGCCTTGCGGTTAAGTATGTTGAATGCGTTGGAAGCGTCAACCAGGATAACAGCCTCACAATCACGCTGCTCAAATATCATTCTAGTGGAGTGAATGGCAGCCTCCCCTCCAGCCTGGTGGCCAGCACAAACTTGCAGGTTCCCTGCAGTTGCCCTGACATCACCCTTTACCACCTCCATTATTCATTTTCCGATGATCCGCCTCAGCACGTCCCCCATCCCTATAGGCCTGCATCCTGGATTCTTATCCAGGGGAGTGAAACGGCAGGAGGTGTTGGCAGCACGAGATTGCTAGCTTTCTTGCAAGGGCTGCAATGGCAGTGCAGAGATCACTTGCTACGGGGCCATACTTGTTAGTGCTGAGGATGACTCTCCAACCGTTTGCATCCAGACCTGAAGGGTCGGCTCCTCCCTGAGTTTCCAGTGCCTTTTTCCACACCATCCCTCCTGTTATTTTCTCGAACAGGACAACATTTGGTGGGATATAGTCACCCTGGAACCGGATGCCTTCCTCTTCACTTGCAGGGGGATGTTTTCCTTCAGTTGTTTAATGTCTCTCTGTTTATTGGCAGAGCACCACCGGAGGATTCCTCTGTGAGAGATCTTACCGCCAGAGACACTTTTCCCACATACACTTTGTTTCCAAACTTTCTTGCAACGTCATCGGTGTTTTGCTTTCCGCCTCCTATAAATTTTAGTAGTCTCTCCTGCAGTGTTCTTGCTTCACATAGGAAATCATCAAGGGCCCCATTCTGCCACAATGTCAATCTTCTCTTCATTGCTGCCGCAATTTCTTTGTGCTCAGTCTTTGTGTGTGTCCTCTGACAGAATAGGTGTGGTATTATTGCCAGTATTTGAAGAGCTAAAAGGGCAAAGAAACAGTCCTGAGTGTACTCGGTTATGGGGCGAGTCATCTCCCGAATCATTTCATTGGTGGCCGCACACTTGGGTGGTTCAAACAGGTTAGCTGGCGACCATCTGACAATTTCTGAGTAAGTTTCTTTAACCCATATGTCCGCATTTTCCATCGACATGCCATTCCACTGTGGTGGCTGTCTGTCATTCACCTCGTGGACATCTGCTACTATTGGAGCAGCGTTTATTAGTACTACATTATCATGTTGAGTAGACTCACTGCTATCATTTAGGATATCATCGGGCGGTTCGGTCCCGGCGATATCCACTGTGGCCTCCTGTGTCGGCTCCAAGCCTTGTGGGTTTCGACAATTGTTTCCCTTTCTGCAAACCACACATGGTCGGTTGTTTCTCGCACAATCACAGCTAGTGCAGTTTTGGTACTGGCTAGCACAGACGCAGCAATGACTGTTGCCCGGCATAGTGTTCCGCACTTCGGGCGACAGCTACGTCCGCCTCCGACATCTGCTTTGGTCCCATACAGAAGAGGAAACTAGTTCTTATGGGGTGGCGGCTGTTCGCCTCCACCAGTTCCAACTCGGGACCAAATCCCCATTAAATAATACCTCCAGTCTTCTTCCTATTGACCTGACACACGTATGCCTGAAGGTGAGGAACTTTAAATTAGGTAAGGTTAGGTTTAAGCTGGGTTAAGGTAAGTTGGGTTGGGTTAGGATAAGTTAGGTCTAGGACTGTAAATTGCCATTCCTAGACTGTCTGATACACAGAATAGGTAACACTTTTAAGTTCAGTATTTATAGAAAACCTACTAATGTGTGTTCATACATTCATTATTATTCTGCCCACCATAATAAAGTCAAACAGTCAGTATTTTCAACAATGTTTTTACGTGCCTTGAGAATTTGCAGTCCGGAATTCATCGATGAGGAATACAAATATATATATAATATTGGCTCAAACCTTAAATACCCTAGATCTTTCATAGACAAATGCCTAAACATTACTAAGAAAACTTTTTATAGAACTGATCCCAAGCCCACCCATGACCATAAGAATATCTTAATATTACCATTTCACAAAAATTTCTCACACATTCCTTCACAACTAAAAACCTGGAACGTCAATGTGGCATTTAAAAACTCATGCACTGTTAAACAGATGTTAATCAAGAACTCCCCCAACAACACAATTGGTTGCATTTATAAAGTTCCTTGCAAGGAATGTAATACGTTTTACTTAGGCCAGACAGGTAAAGATCTTGCAACTAGAATTAAACAACACAAATACAGTGTTAGGACAGGCCAGGAATCCAATGCTCTGTTTGTTCATTTGAGGGATAACAAGCATTGCATTGACTGGGATAATGCCTCCTCAATATTACTATGTAAATTCAATTGATAGTAGGAACATCATAGAATCTAGTCTTATTAAACATACCGAAACATTCAACATGAATTTGAGTAACAGCATGTACAAGCTGGACATTTTTGTAATTAAGAAGATTTGTAACCAGGTGAGAAGGCCGGGTCACCTGACCATCTGACCTGACCACCAACCGTTATGTGCTATTTAAAGATTAGTAGGGTCATTACTTAATACCTGACCATTGTGGACCTGGTCTCATCCTCCTCTGTATATATACACCTTGATTTGTATTTCTCTCTCTCCCTGACATTATACTAATAAACAGTCACGGTGAGACAGAAAACAACAACATAAACCTCTTTAACTATTATGTAAACCAAAGAAATAAATCGGGCGAGAAAAATGACGGAGTAGCTATAGCGGTTAAAAGAAACTTAAAATATAAACTAATTGATGACTTCCAGGATGAATTTCTAGCAATAAAAATAAATACAACTCAAGGAGACGTAATTATTGCTACTACTTATCTGCCACCGAGACGACCCTACTTACCTATAGAGGACCTATTAAAATTGGTTAACAATAGTCATCCGATGTACATCTTAGGAGACTTTAACGCCAGACATAGGATTTTTGACAATACAAATAATAACGCCGTGGGAAACGCCCTTAATCAATTAATAAATCTAGGGAAAATCAATCATCTGGGTCCTAACTTTCCAACCTGGAGAAATCACAATACACAATCGACACCAGACAAAATTTTTACCAACAACAAAGCCTTTTTCAATTACCATATAATACAGGGACCTCTTACAGGCAGTGACCATCTGCCAATTATACTAACACTGTCAACAAGCCCCATACAGATACCAATAAAAAAGAGACTGAAAATGAGTAAAACAGACTGGGACAGCTTCAAAGACGACTTAAGTAATCACCACTCGATTAACCTACAAGGGAAAACAACAGAAGATATAGACTCAGAAATGGACAGACTGCACTCAGCAACAAAAACATCTATAACCAAACACACATCTACTTCACACTTTAGAACATTACCCAACAACAGACTACCAGAAGAAGTTAAATTAATCCAGACCTATTACAATGAAATAAACAGGTATATGGAAAGACACGGCAGTAACAGATGGCTATATACGACACAGATAGCACTACAGATAAAATTAAGAGACGCATGTAAGGAAGCAAACAATAAAAAATGGAATGATATTATAATGGCGGCTGACATGACTAAAGACACAAAAACATTTTGGACTTCCATAAACAAGATGATGGGGCACAACAAGCAAAAAACACCATACATTAAAGACCAAAATGGAACAAAATTGCACGAGGAAAATGAACAAGAGTCAGCATTCAAAAGGGAATGGGTAAAAGTTTTTAAAATATCAGATGAGGAAAATGAAGATTTTGATAGTGAACACGAAGAAAGGATAGAAGAAGAAATGGGAAGACACATACATAGAATCACCCCAAGGCAATATATAGACTATAACTTATTACCTAATAATCAAATAATAACCATGGGAGAAATGATGCACTGTCTGAGGAAATTTAAGGAAAAAGCCCCTGGGCTCACAGGTATTACACGAAATATGATCATGAATCTACCTGAAAACATTTTAAATACACTATTAAACATTTATAACGCATGATTAATAACTGGTTACTTTCCAGACAAACTAAAATATGCTAAAATGATATTTATTCCGAAGGAGGGTAAGGACAATAAGGAAATATTTAACTACAGGCCAATATCTTTATTAGAAATTACTGGGAAACTATTGGAAAAAATTTTAAATACAAGATTTATAGCCTTTTTAACACAACATGGGAAAACTAACAACAGACAACATGGATTTATGCCCAATAGAAATACCCTAACTGCAATAGCTATAATAACGGAAATAATTGCAATAGAAAAAAGCAAGGGTAACCAGATCAATATAATTTTAAGGGATGTTTCTAAGGCCTTTGATAAGGTTTGGCATTTAGGCATAAAATATAAAATATTAAAACTGGGACTTAATGAATACTTGCTAAGAATATTGTGTAACTATTTAGATGGTAGGAGAGCACAAATTCAAATTGGAAACTTTTTGGGAACTATGTTTAATCTTGAGAGTGGAGTACCTCAAGGAGGATGCCTTTCTCCAACACTATATACAATTTATACTTCAGACACACCTCAACCTACCCCCTTTAGCGAATATGTAATGTTTGCTGATGATATTACTCAAATAGTATCATACACAGGAAAATCAACCCAATTTATGGCACTCTACACGGTAAGAGCGATAAAAAACATAAATGATTTTGAGAAAAAATGGAAAATCAGGACAAATAAGAACAAATTCAAGATAATACCAATAGCCAAGATTAAAACAAGTCCAGTAATAGTCGACCCGGAACTATACCCATACGACACTGAAGGCAGGATGCTTGGATTAAAACTAACAAAAAGAGGATATATAACATACTTAAAAGATAAAGAACGACAGGCAAGAATAAGATTATCAAAAATAAAACGCTTTAAGAACATTAGTATTAATAACAAGAGAAAGATATATATTGCCCTTGTCAAATCAATTATGGACTACCCACCCATCCCATTGAACACCCTTAGTAAAACGTGCATTAAAAGGTTACAAACAGTACAAAATATAGCCCTTAGATTTATATATAACATAAAATATACAGACCACATCAGTAATGAACAGCTACACAAGAGAGCAAATCTCTTAGCAATCAATGTAGATATACACAACAAAGCTGTAAATATTTGGAAAAAAGTGACTGAACTTAACACAGAAACATATCAAAACTGGATAAATAATATAGACAACGAAGAATTCCAAGAACACAGTTGGTTTAAATCAGCCAGGAAGAAAGTAATTGAACCATCTCCTGCCCCAATATACATATAAAACCTTAATAGAGAGAATAAAAGATGAGAGTGACCTACCAGCTCCATTAAGAACCTGGCAGGCCTCTCCATACAGTGTACCTTTAGACTAACATAACTAATATTTAACAATTAACATTTAACATTGAACTAACATCTTAGCAAAAAAAAAAAATGTGATTATCCTCCCAGCTACACAAGGACCTGGGCGGGCTCACTAACTCCGAAAAAAATAAAATAAATAATAATAATAATAATAATAATGTGATTACCCTCCCAGCTACATTAGCCAGGAAGAAGTAATTGAACCATCTCCTGCCCCAATATACACATTTACACATAAAACATTAATAGGGGAATAAAGATGAGAGTGACCTACCAGCTCCACTAAGAACCTGGCAGGCCTCTCCATACAGTGTACCTTTAGACTAATACAACTAACACTTAACTAACACCTCAAAAAAAAAAAATGTGACTACCCTCCCAGTTACACAAGGACCTGGGCGAGCTCACTAACTCCAACAATAATAAAAATAATAATAATAAGCAGCATTATATAAATAAACCAATATTAATACAAAGGTCTGACAACCCAAGGGAGCAGAACAAAGACAAAACACCAATAAGAAAGATGAAGCGATCTGGTTGAGCCCAGATTCTTTCTACTCCTACTGTATTTCAGTTTCACCACTTTTCCCTCAACCCCTAATAATCTTCTTTCACCTCTTAACTAAAGACTTCGTACTCGTACTTAAGAGATCCAAAGATATTTATACATGTGCTCTGTTGGTTTAGCAAAAGGTTTTGATAAGGTAAAGCACAATAAACTTAAAGAGATCTTGGAAAAAAGGAATTAATGAAGGAGATATTAGATTTTAAAGAATCTTTACTGGCAACAGGAGGCTGCAGTGTTCGTAAATAATGAACTTACTAATTGGTTCACAGTCAGACAGGGAGTAAGATAAGGCTGTGTTCTATCACCAACATTGTATAATATATATTCAGAATTCTTAAAGAGAGAAGTTGTAAGTGATAATGAGCTAAAAGTTAATGGTACAGTAATATCATAATACACGAGAGAAAAGGGATAAAGGAGTTAGTGTGATAAGGCGGGAACCTTCGTGACATAAGCGGTTGACAGCTTTGTCGGCTGTCCTTGGTCAGGTTGCCTAAGTTGAGGCCCTCAGGTTAGTCTGTGCAGCAACACACCAAAAATTATCGGCACCGCAACCGATATAAGGAAAATACCCATCAGTGCTATAATCTTCCCATCAGTGCTTTAATCTGATTCCATATAACAGTGGGATCTTTTTCTCCACTGAGGAGTAGTGATGACTTTTCGGGGAAGGCTGACGGCAGAAACTTGAACCGGAACTGTACATTCGAGAAATCATATGTGGGCGAGGGCAAAAGAGGCAACTCTTCTTCGGGGGATAGTAGCGCACTAGGGGAGAGTTGTAGATTCTCTGGGAGGAATGGTGCCACAGTGGGGGAGAGTGGTACATTCTTTGGCTGGGATGGTACCACAGTGGGGGAGAGTGGTACATTCTTTGGGAGGGATGGGGCCACAGTGGGGGAGAGTGGTACATTCTTTGGGAGGGATGGTACCACAGTGGAGGAGAGTGGTACATTCTTTGGGAGGGATGGTACCACAGTGGGGGAGAGTGGTACATTCTTTGGGAGGGATGGTACCACAGTGGGGGAGAGTGGTACACAGTCTGGGAGGGATGGTACCACAGTGGGGGAGAGTGGTACATTCTCTGGGAGGGATGGTACCATAGTGGGGGAGTGTGGTACACTATCCTGGCAGATAAGATTCTGTTCGGGCGTAAAAGTAATCAGGGAGTTGAGTAGCCCGCCCCGGTCAGTCATCTCAAGACTGCCGGTTTTAACGCGAGCATTGAACGCACTTACACTTAAACGACTTTTATACAGAGTTGTGGTGCTACTGCGCCATTTTAATGACACCCACGAGCTTGGGTTCCTCGCATCCATCGGTGGCATAAGGCAGTCATCTGTCGGAACAAAACTATTCCCAACTCTCCCATCGGGGAGCTGTTCCCACTGGTCCTTCTGCAGGTGCCAGTGTAATAAGACGGTTTTCTTAGTGTATAAACCAAAACACTTGGGTTCATTAACTTCGACCCATAAATGTTTTGGACGCCGACTCTTTCGTGGGAGGTTTACCCGGAGACCAAAAACAGTGGAGCCTGGAGGAGTTGTCATTGTGATTTCTTCTCGTTAAACTATTAACAAAGTCGCTAGACCAAGGTCTAAAAAAAATGTAATGCAAAATATATATAGTAAGAGGTTGGAACAGTGACTAGCCAGGTAAGGTATTAGTGGTACCAGTGAACTAGTGAGTATGTAGTACTAGTATTGTAGTGAACATTTAGTACTAGTGTTGTAATGAACATGTAGTACTGGTGTTGTAGTAAACCTGTAGTACTAGTGTTGTAGTTAACATGTGGTACTAGTAGTGTTGTAGTGGACATGTAGTACTAGTGTTGTAGTGAACATGTAGTACTAGAGTTGTAGTAAACATGTAGTACTAGTGTTGTAGTGAACATGTAGTACTAGTGTTGTAGTAAACCTGTAGTACTAGTGTTGTAGTTAACACGTGGTACTGGTAGTGTTGTAGTGGACATGTAGTACTAGTGTTGTAGTTAACATGTGGTACTGGTAGTGTTGTACTGGACATGTAGTACTAGTGTTGTAGTGAACATGTAGTACTAGTGTTGTAGTAAACATGTAGTACTAGTGTTGTAGTAAACCTGTAGTACTAGTGTTGTAGTTAACATGTGGTACTGGTAGTGTTGTAGTGGACATGTAGTACTAGTGTTGTAGTGAACATGTAGTACTAGTGTTGTAGTAAACCTGTAGTACTAGTGTAGTAGTAAACCTGTAGTACTAGTGTTGTAGTTAACATGTGGTACTGGTAGTGTTGTAGTGGAAATGTAGTACTAGTGTTGTAGTGAACATGTAGTACTAGTGTTCTAGTAAACATGTAGCACTAGTGTTGTAGTGAACATGTAGTACTAGTGTTGTAGAAAAACCTGTAGTACTAGTGTTGTACTGAACATGTAGTACTAGTGTTGTAGTGAACATATAGTACTGGTAGTGTTGTTTTTAACATGTAGTACTAGTGTTGTAGTAAACATGTAGTACTAGTGTTGTAGTGAACTTGTAGTACTAGTGTTGTAGTTAACATGTGGTACTGGTAGTGTTGTAGTGGACATGTAGTACTAGTGTTGTAGTGAACATGTAGTACTAGTGTTATAGTAAACATGTAGTACTAGTGTTGTAGTGAACATGTAGTACTAGTGTTGTAGTAAACCTGTAGTACTAGTGTTGTAGTTAACATGTGATACTGGTAGTGTTGTAGTGGACATGTAGTACTAGTGTTGTAGTTAACATGTGGTACTGGTAGTGTTGCAGTGGACATGTAGTACTAGTGTTGTAGTGAACATGTAGTACTAGTGTTGTAGTAAACATGTAGTACTAGTGTTGTAGTAAACCTGTAGTACTAGTGTTGTAGTTAACATGTGGTACTGGTAGTGTTGTAGTGGACATGTAGTACTAGTGTTGTAGTGAACATGTAGTACTAGTGTTGTAGTAAACCTGTAGTACTAGTGTTGTAGTAAACCTGTAGTACTAGTGTTGTAGTTAACATGTGGTACTGGTAGTGTTGTAGTGGATATGTAGTACTAGTGTTGTAGTGAACATGTAGTACTAGTGTTCTAGTAAACATGTAGTACTAGTGTTGTAGTAAACATGTAGTACTAGTGTTGTAGTGAACATGTAGTACTGGTAGTGTTGTAGTAAACATGTAGTACTAGTGTTGTAGTGAACATGTACTAGTGTTGTAGTGAACATGTAGTACTAGTGTTGTAGTAAACATGTAGTACTAGTGTTGTAGTGAACATGTAGTACTAGTGTTGTAGTAAACCTGTAGTACTAGTGTTGTACTGAACATGTAGTACTAGTGTTGTAGTGAACATGTAGTACTGGTAGTGTTGTAGTAAACATGTAGTACTAGTGTTGTAGTGAACATGTAGTACTAGTGTTGTAGTGAACTTGTAGTACTAGTGTTGTAGTAAACCTGTAGTACTAGTGTTGTAGTTAACATGTGGTACTGGTAGTCTTGTAGTGGACATGTAGTACTAGTGTTGTAGTGAACATGTAGTACTAGTGTTGTAGTAAACATGTAGTACTAGTGTTGTAGTGAACATGTAGTACTAGTGTTGTAGTAAACCTGTAGTACTAGTGTTGTACTGAACATGTAGTACTAGTGTTGTAGTGAACATGTAGTACTGGTAGTGTTGTAGTAAACATGTAGTACTAGTGTTGTAGTGAACATGTAGTACTAGTGTTGTAGTGAACTTGTAGTACTAGCAAGTTGTAGGTAAAACCTGTACTAGTGTTGGTAGCAATATGGCACTGGTAGTCTTGTAGTGTGACATGTAGTACTAGTGTTGTAGTGAACATGTAGTACTAGTGTTGTAGTAAACATGTAGTACTAGTGTTGTAGTGAACATGTAGTACTAGTGTTGTAGTAAACCTGTAGTACTAGTGTTGTACTGAACATGTAGTACTAGTGTTGTAGTGAACATGTAGTACTGGTAGTGTTGTAGTAAACATGTAGTACTAGTGTTGTAGTGAACATGTAGTACTAGTGTTGTAGTGAACTTGTAGTACTAGTGTTGTAGTAAACCTGTAGTACTAGTGTTGTAGTTAACATGTGGTACTGGTAGTCTTGTAGTGGACATGTAGTACGAGTGTTGTAGTGAACATGTAGTACTAGTGTTGTAGTAAACATGTAGTACTAGTGTTGTAGTAAACATGCAGTACTAGTGTTGTAGTGAACATGTAGTACTCGTGTTGTAGTGAACATGTAGTGTTGTAGTGAACATGTAGTACTAGTGTTGTAGTGAACATGTAGTACTAGTGTTGTAGTGAACATGTAGTACTAGTGTTGAAGTGAACATATAGTAGTGTTGTAGTGAACATGTAGTACTAGTGTTGTAGTGAACATGTAGTACTAGTGTTGTAGTGAACATGTAGTACTAGTGTTGTAGTGAACATGTAGTAGTGAACATGTAGTACTAGTGTTGTAGTGAATATGTAGTAGTGTTGTAGTGAACATGTAGTACTAGTGTTGTAGTGAACATGTAGTACTAGTGTTGTAGTGAACATGTAGCACTAGTGTTTTAGTGAACATGTAGTACTAGTGTTGTAGTGAACATGTAGCACTAGTGTTTTAGTGAACATGTAGTACTAGTGTTGTAGTGAATATGTAGTAGTGAACATGTAGTACTAGTGTTGTAGTGAATATGTAGTACTAGTGTTGTAGTGAAAATGTAGTACTAGTGTTGCAGTGAACATGTAGTACTGGTGTTGTAGTGAACATGTACTACTAGTGTTGTAGTGAACATGTACTAATAGTGTTGTAGTGAACATGTACTACTAGTGTTGTAGTGAACATGTAGTACTAGTGTTGTAGTGAACATGTAGTACTAGTGTTGTTGTGAACATGTACTACTAGTGTTGTAGTGAACATGTAGTACTGGTGTTGTATTGAATATGTAGTACTAGTGTTGTAGTGAACATGTAGTACTAGTATTGTAGTGAACATGTTGTAGTGAACATGTAGTACTAGTGTTGTAGTGAATATGTAGTACTAGTGTTGTAGTGAACATGTAGTACTAGTGTTGTAGTGAACATGTACCAATGAATATGTAGTACTAGTATTGTAAATTGAATATATGAGTACTAGTGTTGTAGTGAACATGTAGTAGTGTTGTAGTGAACATGTAGTACTGTTGTTGTAGTGAACATGTAGTACTAGTGTTGTAGTGAACATGTAGTGCTAGTGTTGTAGTGAACATGTACTACTAGTGTTGTAGTGAACATGTAGTACTGGTGTTGTATTGAATATGTAGTAGCAGTGTTGTAGTGAACATGTAGTACTAGTGTTGTAGTGAACATGTAGTACTAGTGTTGTAGTGAACATGTAGTAGTGTTGTAGTGAACATGTACTACTAGTGTTGTAGTGAACATGTAGTACTGGTGTTGTATTGAATATGTAGTAGCAGTGTTGTAGTGAACATGTACTACTAGTGTTGTAGTGAACATGTAGTACTAGTGTTGTAGTGAACATGTACTACTAGTGTTGTAGTGAACATGTACTACTAGTGTTGTAGTGAACATGTAGTACTAGTGTTGTAGTGAACATGTAGTACTAGTGTTGTAGTGAACATGTAGTAGTGTTGTAGTGAACATGAACTACTAGTGTTGTAGTGAACATGTACTACTAGTGTTGGAGTGAACATGTAGTAGCAGTGTTGTAGTGAACATGTACTACTAGTGTTGTAGTGAACATGTGTTACTAGTGTTGTAGTGAACATGTAGTGGTAGTGATGTAGTGAACATGTAGTACTAGTGTTGTAGTGAATATGTACTACTAGTGTTGTAGTGAACATGTAGTGCTAGTGATGTAGTGAACATGTAGTACTGGTGTTGTAGTGAACATGTAGTACTAGTGTTTATGAACATGTAGTGTAGCCTTGATCGATAGGTCATGGGGACAATCGGCTCGCTGTCCCCGCGTCCACAATCCTCGAGCACTGACGTCAACACGGGCTTGGTTGGATGTCCTTGGTCAGGTTGCTTTATTGTTTACTATTGTCGCGCACAGGAAACTATACTGGGGCGGGCTCCGTAGACCGTGTTCAGTACCTACATGGACTATATTCATGCTGAACTGTAAAGTTTATAAACATGCTTATTCAATTGTAAACATGAATGTCAATTTTAGTGAATAAATATCACCATCATCATCACCATCATCCTCTACAATACGAGCGCAAAGTTCTTCATCAGCTGAGTAACAACATGGCGCCCTTGTGTCACGGGACCGGCTCAGCCAATCAGGTTCGATCCCCGGGTTGACCAACTTTATCTACAGTATTACACTGCCGTAGTCACCCCATGAGTGAGCGTAATGACTGAAGTAACCCATGAGTGAGCGTAATGACTGAAGTAGCCCATGAGTGAGTATAATGACTAGAGTAGCCCATGAGTGAGCATAATGACTGAAGTAGCCCATGAGTGAACGTAATAACTGAAGTAGCCCATGAGTGAGCATAATGACTGAAGTAGCCCATGAGTGAGCATAATGATTAAAGTAGTCCATGAGTGAGCGCAAGGACTGAAGTAGCCCATGAGTGAGCGTAATGACTGAAGTAGCCCATGAATGAGCATAATGACTGAAGTAGCCCAGGAGTGAGCATAATGACTGAAGTAACCCATGAGTGAGCGTAATGACTGAAGTAACCCATGAGTGAGCATAATGACTGAAGTAGCCCATGAGTGAGCATAATGACTGAAGTAGCCCATGAGTGAGCGTAATGACTGAAGTAGCCCATGAGTGAGCATAATGATTAAAGTAGTCCATGAGTGAGCGCATGGACTGAAGTAGTCCATGAGCGAGCGTAATGACTAAAGTAGTCCATGAGTGAGCATAATGACTGAAGTAGCCCACGAGTGAGCGTAATGACAAAAGTAGCCCATGAGTGAGCGTAATGACGGAAGTAGCCCATGAGTGAGCGTAATGACTGAAGTAGCCATGGTGTGAGCGTAATATTTTAAATGTATGGTGAATGACTGGAGAAGTAGCCCATGAGTAAGCGTAATGAAGTAGCATGAGTGAGGTAATGACTGATGGCCCATGGTGGAGTACCATGTTAGGTAGCCATAGGTGAGCATAATAGATAAGTAGCCATAGTCAAAATGACTAGGCTGCATGGGTATGGCAGCCCATGAGTGAGCATAATAGAATGAAGTGGTCTTAGTGGGTAATAATGACTGAAGTAGTCCATGAGTGAGCATAATGACTGAAGTAGCCCATGAGTGAGCGTAATGACTGAAGTAGCCCATGAGCGAGCGTAATGACTGAAGTAGCCCATGAGTGAGCATAATGAATGAAGTAGTCCATGAGTGAGCGTAATGACTGAAGTAGCCCATGAGTGAGAGTAATGACTGAAGTAGCCCATGAGTGAGTATAATGACTAAGGTAGCCCATTAGTGAGTATAATGACTAAGGTAGCCCATGAGTGAGCATAATGACTGAAGTAGCCCATGAGTGAACGTAATGACTGACGTAGCCCATGAGTGAGTATATTGACTAAGGTAGCCCATGAGTGAGCATAATGACTGAAGTAGCCCATGAGTGAGCATAATGACTGAAGTAACCCATGAGTGAGTATAATGACTCAAGTAACCCATGAGTGAGCGTAATGACTCAAGTAACCCATGAGTGAGCGTAATAACCTCTTGTGGTCGCTCTTGAACAATAACAAATGGCTCCGACTCCCGCTGTGAGAGTGTCGAGGACAGTGTTGTGTTTATTGACGATGAGAGAGAGAGAGAGAGAGAGAGAGAGAGAGAGAGAGAGAGAGAGATAAATAAGTCACTAATTATTAATTTTCTTATGTTAACTGTTAATATTTCTTTTATCTGGTTTACAGTTACCGGGACCGCCGCCACCTTTCAACTGTTAACTTCTACTGTGTTGTTAAGGTAAATCATTAACTGTTTACTGTTAATAACTTTGCTGTGTTGACTGTTACTTGTGTCACCAACTGTTCATGGTGCCAGGCCCTACTACTAGTACAGAGAGCTGTGATTGGCCACTCTACTATCCCTACACCCAGTATGGTGAACTGTGATTGGCCACCCACTATCCCTACACGACAACGCGCTATGATTGGCCACCCACTACACTGAGCTATGATTGGCCACCCACTATCCCTACACGACAACGCGCTATGATTGGTCACCCACTATTCCTACACCGAGTATAGTGACCTATGATTGGCCACTCCCTGATGCTAGGCCGTGTGCGTTCTAGCAGGAGAAGTAAATAGTGTTGCCGGGCGAGAGTTGCGTTTTGATAATTAGATTAAAACGCATCTGAGACCGGAGTAATGGGGCCGTCTGCCACGCCTACCCTTTAGTGGGCAATAAGGCAGGTAGGGGACACAACGTTCACCTCCTTCTAACTTTCTTTCTTCTTTATCTCCATCTTTATTCTTTTCTTCCTCTTCCTCCTTCTCATGCTGAAACGTTATTTTAATATGTATTTTGGAGTTGTTTTTAGGGGGGGGGGTGATTGATATTGTGATTTGTAGTTATTAGTTTCATTATGAGAGAATAATAATAATAATGATTCTTCTTCTTCTTCTGTTATGTAAACGAATGTATATTTACGTATCTGTGTACGTATAGAAGCAGGTACACACACACACACACACACACACACACACACACACACACACACACACACACACGAACACACACACACACACACACACACACACACACACACACACACACAAACACACACACACACGAACACACACACACACACACACACACACACACACACACACACACACACACACACACACACACACACACACGAACACACACACACACACACACACACACACACACACACACACACACACACACACACACACACACACACACACACACACAAACAAACATTGATACATAAAAACTAACACACACACACACACACACACACACGAAACACACACACACACACACACACACACACACATAGACACACACACACACACACACACACATACATACACACATACATATGAATACCGTGAGTTATATTGGTCACAAAGCCCGCCTACACCACCCTTGTCAGCCACCGCTTACCGCTCACGCTACTCATTTTATCGTCCACTCCTTCTCCTTCATCCCCTCCTCCTCCTTCATCCCCTTCTCCTCCTCCTTCATCCCCTTCTCCTCCTCCTCCTCCTTCATCCCCTTCTCCTTCTCCTCCTCCTTCCTCCTCCTCCTCCTCCTCCTCCTCCTCCTCTCCTCCTCCTCCCCTCTTCATCCTTCTCCTCCTCCTTTTCCTCCACGATCTCCTCTTTTCCCTCCTTCCTCCTCCACCCCTCTTCTTCCTCCTCCACCCCTCTTCTTCCTCCTCCTCATCCCCTCTTCCCACCCCGTCTCCCCACTCTCCTCCTCCTTTACCCCCTCCTTCCCCTCCGCCTCCCCCCTCTTTCCACCCCTCCTCCTCCACCCCTCATCCTCCCCTCCTCCCTACCCCCTTCCTCCCTACCCCCTTCCTCCCTACCCCTCCTCCTCCTACCCCCCTCCTCTTACCCCCCCTCCTCCTACCCCCCCTTCCCCCACCCCCCCTGTTGCATATATCCCAGACCGCTTCACCGAGTTCACTGGAAGTAATGTTGGTTGACGGTGCTTAATGAGACAGTCTACATGACGCCCACACCAAGTCCCTGGAGGTCAGAGGTCAAGGTCACTGCTGAAGGTCAGAGGTTAATGTCACTGCTAGAGGTCAAGGTCACTGCTGGAGTTCAGAGGTCAACGTTGGTGTCAGAGGTTAGTGTCACTGGTAGAGGTTAAGGTCACTGCTGGAGGTCAGAGGTCAATGTTGCTGCTATAGGTCGGGGGTCAAGGTCATTGCTGGAGGTCAGAGGTCAGTGGCACTGCTAGAGGTGAGGGGTAAAGGTCTGCTGGAGGACAGAAGTCGCAGTCGGAGGACAGGTCAAGGTCACTCTTAGGGGACAGGTCAGAGGTCAGAGTTGGAGGACAGGTCAAGGTCACTGCTAGAGGTTGGAGGTCAGGTCAAGGTTGCTGCTGAAGGTCAGAGGTCAGAATTTACAGTTGGAGGTCAAGCCAATGTCACTTCAGAAAGTCAGAGGTTAAAGTCACTGCTGGAGGTCAGAGGTCACAGTTAGATGTCAGAGTTCACAGTTTGAGGACAGGTCAAGGTCACTGTTGGAGGTTAGAGGTCAAGGTCACTACTGGAGATCAGAGGTCACAGTTGGAGGTCAGGTCAAGGTCACTGCTAGAGGTCGGACGTCACAGTTAGATGACAGAAGTCACAATTGGAGGTCAGGTCAAGTCACTGCTGGTGGTTAGAGGTCACGGAGGTCACAGTAATACAATGTTTTGGTGGGTTAGGGGAACACAACAGCAGTGAGAGGGAATTTTAACCCTTTGAGATGGTTTAACCCTTTGAGATGGCTTAACCCTTTGAGGACGATGGTTTAACCATTTAAATAAGATACATTAACGCTTTGATGTGTTTAACCCATAACATTTATGAGGTTAGGTAAGTGAGGTTAGGTTAGGTTAAGTTAGGTTAGGTATGTTAAGTTAGGTTAGGTTAAGTTATGTTAGGTTAGGTTAAGTTAAGTTAGGTTAGGTATGTTAAGTTAGGTTAGGTTAAGTTATGTTAGGTTAGGTTAAGTTAAGTTATGTTAGGTTAGGTTAAGTTAGGTTAGGTATGTTAAGTTACGTTAGGTTAAGTGAGGTTAGGTTAGGTTAGGTTAAGTTAGGTTAGATATGTTAAGTTAGGTTAGGTTAAGTTATGTTAGGTTAGGTTAAGTTAGGTTAGGTATGTTAAGTTAGGTTAGGTATGTTAAGTTAGGTTAGGTTAAGTTATGTTAGGTTAGGTTAAACTATGTGTGTCTTTATTTATCCATTCACGTGTTTATTATCACAAGAAAAACTATTTAACAAGTAGGTGCTCATCTTGCCATGAACGTATCAACAATCACAAGAAAAACGAAAACAAACATCCTGATTGGTTCGTGGTGAGTGACGTAATGAGTGACATGGTGGAGTCCTGAGACTGTAAGTGAGTGAGGTCTTGCTGATTGGTTTCCTCGATGAGTGACGTAATGAGTGACGTGGCGGAGTACAGAGTGTGTTACTTGTTCCTGGGAAAGCAACGATGATTTTTCTTTTCCTGTAAGTTGAACTAAGTTGTTCTCTAAGTGGTCTGAGAGAGAGAGATTATAGATACAGGAGTGTATAAGAGGGCGGGCTTCACCTACCTGAGACACCCTTCAAGTGATCTCTGATGTTTACACACACACACAACACACACACACACACACACACACACACACACACACACACACACACTCTTTCTCTCTCTGTCTGTATGTGTGTTGGTACAGTAGACAGGAGTGGGGAGCGAATCCATCCAACAGTTCTTGACGTTTTCAAAGTAGGTGAGGGAATTTGGCACTGTTTCTTACCTGCTAAACTGGCACTGTATGGCCTCTGGTCCTGGCCTCTGCTCCTTATTTCACTTAATGCATTTATTCTTATGTCTATGTGTGGGCTGGGTGTGGTGTTGGTGGTAGTGTGGGCTGGGTGTGGTGTGGGTGGTGCTGTGGGCTGGGTGTGGTGGTACTGTGGGCTGGGTGAGGTTGTGGGTGGTGCTGTGGGCTGGGTGTGGTGGTACTGTGGGCTGGGTGAGGTTGTGGGTGGTGCTGTGGGCTGGGTGTGGTGGTACTGTGGGCTGGGTGTGGCGGTGGTGGCACTGTGGGCTGGGTGTGGTGGTGCTGTGGGCTGGGGTATATTACTTTTTAGCCTTCAGTATGGGGTGGTTATTAAACCTCTGATGACTATAGTTTAATACCTCGAGGACGATGGTTTAATATCTTTAGTGTGATGGTTTTAGTCCCTTAAGGATAATAATTTAAACCATCGTCCTCAAAGAGTTAAACCATTGTCTTCAAAGAGTTAAACCATCGTCTTCAAAGAGTTAAACCATCGTCCTCAAAGAGTTAAACCATCAACCTCAAAGAGTTAAACCATCGACCTCAATGAGTTAAACCATCGACCTCAAAGAGTTAAACCATCGACCTCAAAGAGTTAAACCATCGTCCTCAAAGAGTTAAATCATCGACCTCAAAGAGTTAAACCATCGACCTCAAAGAGTTAAACCATCGTCCTCAAAGGGTTGGAACTCTAAATATAAACAAGTAAACTAGTATGAAAATTATAAAAACAACAATAACTAAATAAACAAATTAATTAATATCAAGAAAAAGGCAAAATAGAGATATGCCCGAGCATTTTAACTAGATTAATGGTAAAGTTTATAATAGATTACAGATTTATGCTTGTCATCGACGGGATAATTGTCAACGACCACGTCAGCACCTTTGATTCTGGTTTAGCTATGCTGTTTACTGCATATTACATCTTCAACATCAAATATCCTATTAAAACTGCAGCAACACTGGAGTTTATTCCTGACTGTACATCTAAAATTAAGAAAGTCTAATCAATACCGCGAAACTAATGTATCCATACCTGTTGATATACTATAATAACAGTGTAATAAAGTAGCATATTATTGCAGGTGTCTTGTTAGAATCAGCCCGGATAGAGGGAGCAAGATTGAGGTGAATATGAAGGGCAAGAGATATTCACATGTGCATCCCAAAGTTTTGTCATTTATAAACAGCAGCAGTGCCGATGTTAAATGGAGGAGTTGCCAGTAAATAAAAATATTGGAAAACTTGCACACAGTGAGCCTTTTTTTATGATGTCGTGCTCATGAACTAGCAACACTATAATTTAAGTACTTGGTTGAAGAACCTGAATTGTTCACAAACAATAAGTGCTATTCCAGTTTTTCTCTCTCGCATCAGACTCTTCCAGTCTTTTGAAACATTACTTATATAATTTGTAAGAATGTTTAATTGATTTCTAAGCTATAAAATTAGTTTTGTATGCAATGATATTTTCAGTTTTATAGGATTTTATGTCATTAATATTACAGGTTCACAACCCTTTATCCGAAATTCCCAAAACCGAAAAGCTCTGAAAACCTAAAAAAAATTTTGTGGAGCAATTTTTTTTTGTTTTTTTTCTTTTTATTAGCCCACCCGGGCACAGGTCACTGACCCACATCGGGGCCTGGGGGGTGAAAATGTAATAGTAATAGTAATAATAATTATAATAATAATAATAATGATAATACAGTAATAATAATAATTATTCATAGTAAATAAAATTTTTAATAAAAAATACACAAAAATAAAATAAGAATGATAACAATAATAATAACAATAATAATGAAATAATAAAATAATAATAATAATAATAAAGAAATACAAGAATGATAAAAAGATCAAAGGTGAGAAACACGACCTAGACCTATGAATTATTATAAATATTATTATTATTATTATTATTATTATTATTATAATAATTATAATTATTATAATTATTATTATATTTTAGCCCCAGGCCCCAGTGTGGGTCAGTGACCTGTGCCCGGGTGGGCTGATCCCTGTTAAAAAAAAAAAAAAAAAAAAAAAAAAAAAACCTAACCATTCTGAAAACCGAAAAATTCCAAAAACCAAAATGTATCTGGTCCCAAGGATTTCGGATAAGGGATTGTCAACCTGTATTATAAAACTTTTGGGGCTACTGACTAACAAGGTCAATAAGTAACTTTTTTCAAGGTGAATATCAGAATGATAATCAAGTTATGTTATGTTATTTTTATATTTACTCTATAAATCTTCACTATGCAGTAGAATGCCATTATTTTTTATATATACTATATATAAATCTTGGTTACAGAATGGAATTATATTTTAAGCTCCATAGTTTCCACACCACCATACTACCACACCACCACCACACCACCATCACCCTACCACACCACCACCACCACACCACCATCACCCTACCACACCACCACCACACCACCATCACCCTACCACGCCACCATCACACTACCACACCACAATCACACTACCACACCACCACCTCACTACCACACCACCATCACATACTACCACACCACCACACTACCGTCATACTACCACACCACCATCATATATGTATTTATGTATAGGTATGTGTATATATATATGTATAAGTAAATAAATAAATAAATAAACAAAATAATAATAAAAAAATAAATAATAGTAAATAATAAAATAAATGAATATTGAAGTGATAACCGTAGCAACACTATGAGATGTACTTATTACTACCATGCTATTGTACTATTCCAGATGATACTAAATGTTACATAATACTTCTTTGAGATAAATGTATAGTATATATCAGGTGCCTCAAAGAGAGCTCAGGTTCTCAACTGGCTCAGCCATGTTAATATTGTTATTATTATCCACTCGGTATCTGTGTTTTTCTGGCTAAATAAACTGTTTCAATTCAATACAATTCAGCCACACCACCACACTGCCACACTACCACACTACACACTGCCACACTACCACACCACCACAATACCACACCACCACACTGCCACACTACCACACCACCACAATACCACACCACCACACCACCACACTACTACACCACCACACCACCACACTGCCACACTACCACACCACCACACTGCCACACCACCACACTACTACACCTCCACTGCCCACACACCACACTGCCACACTACACCACACTGCCACACCACACTGCCACACTACCACACACCACCACACTGCCACACTACACCACACTACTACACCACACCCACCACACTGCCACACACACACACACACACACACTACCCCCCACACTGCCCTCCCACACCCCTACACACACACACACCACACTACCCACCCCACTGCCCACACTACCACACTACTATACTACCACACTACCACACTACTATACTACCACTCTACCACACGACTATACTTATACTACCACACTTACACACTACCACCCTACCACACTACCACAGCAACACAGTACCACTCTACCACACCTCTACACTAGCACACCACCACACTACCACACTTCCACACCACCACACTACCACACCATCACATTACCACATCACCACACTACCACACCACCACACTACCACACCACCACAATACCACACCACCACACTACCACACCACCACACCACCACACCACCACACTGCCACACTACCACACACCACCATTACCACACCCCCATACTGCCCACTACCACAACCCCACACACTGCCACACTACCCACACCACCACATTACCCACACCCCCTACACCACACCCCACACTGCCACACTGCCACACCCCACACCACACCCATACTACACTACCACACCCCACACTACCACACCTGCTCAGGCTAACACAAAACATACGTCTCGAGAATAGAGTGGCGGGATTCAGGCTCAGAGAGGCAGGAGGGAGGAGGAGGGAGGAGAGGCAGGGAGAGAGGAGGAGGGAGAGGGGCAGAGGAGGGCAAGGGAGGAGAAGAGAAAGCAGGGAGGAAGAAAGGGAACAGGAGGGAGGGAGGCGGGGAGGGAGGGAGGAGGGCAGGGGAGGGGAGGGAGGGAGGAGAGGGCAGGGAGGGAGAGGGGAGCAGGGAGGAGAGGCAGGGAGGAGAGGGGGGCGGGGAGGAGGAGGGAGGGAGGGGCAGGGAGGAAGGAGGAGGGAGGGAGGAGGGAGCAGGGAGGAGGAGGGAGGGGGGGGGAGGAGGGGCAGGGAGGAGGGGCAGAGGAGGAAGAACAGGGAGGGAGAGAGACAAGGAGGGAGGGAGGGGAGGGAGGGAGGGGGGGAGGGAGGGAGGCAGGGAGGGAGGGAGGCAGGGAGAGAGGGAGGGAGGGAGGTAGAGAGGCAGGGAGGGAGGCAGGTGAGGGAGGGAGGGAGGGAGGTGAGGGAGGGAGGGACATTTCTATTCACGGCTGGGGATAAATCTTTCCCTGAGGGCATAGTGAACCCTTCCTTCTCCCTTCTTTTCTTTCCTCCTTCCCTCCTTGGCCTCCCATCTCCCTCCTTGGCCTCCTCCTTCCCTCCCTGGACTCCTCTCTCCCTCCCTGACCTCCTCCTTCCCTCTCTGGCTTCCTATCCCTACCTCCTTCCTTCCCACCCTTCTCTCGTTCTCTCCCTCCTTCATTCCACCCTCCCTCTCTCTCTCTTTCATTCTCTGCTAATCTCCTCTTTCTCCCCTTCGTTCTCTACCCCTTCCCGCCCTCCTCTTCCTATTCCCTCCCTCCTTTTTCCTTCATCTCACTCCTTCGTTTTCTACCTCCTCCTTCTTCCTCTTACCCACTCCATCCCTCCCTCCCTCCCTCCTCACCCCCATTCCATATTGCTACATCTTCACTACCACAAAAAAGTACCTCTACGATCTTGTGTTGAAACAATATGACACAATGGACGAAAGATTTTGACAACCCTACCGAGACAATGGGAGTTATAGTGTTCATTATGTAATTCATCGATCACCCCCCCGTGAAGATACTTTCTGGGGTGTTAAATAATAATCGTCAGTCGTAATCCAATTATCTTATACACAAGTTTATCTAATATCTCTATTTTTGTCCACTTTTATTCGTGTATCTGCTGCCGTTCTATTCATCTTTATTTATCATTTTCTTTTTTTATCTTTATTTAATATTTCTTTATTCTCATATTTATATTATAATTTCTTTCTTTTATATTAATTTTTATTCTCTATTTTGCCTTTTTCTTGATATTAATTAATTTGTTTATTTAGTTATTGTTGTTTTTATAATTTTCATATTAGTTTACTTGTTTATATTTAGAGTTCCAACCCTTTGAGGACGATGGTTTAACTCTTTGAGGTCGATGGTTTAACTCTTTGAGGTCGATGGTTTAACTCATTGAGGTCGATGATTTAACTCTTTGAGGACGATGGTTTAACTCTTTGAGGTCGATGGTTTAACTCTTTGAGTTCGATGGTTTAACTCTTTGAGGTTGATGGTTTAACTCTTTGAGGTCGATGATTTAACTCTTTGAGGACGATGGTTTAACTCTTTGAGGTCGATGGTTTAACTCTTTGAGGTCGATGGTTTAACTCATTGAGGTCGATGGTTTAACTCTTTCGATGGTTTAACTCTTTGAGGTTGATGGTTTAACTCTTTGAGGACGATGGTTTAACTCTTTGAAGACGATGGTTTAACTCTTTGAAGACAATGGTTTAACTCTTTGAGGACGATGGTTTAAATTATTATCCTTAAGGGACTAAAACCATCACACTAAGGATATTAAACCATCGTCCTCGAGGTATTAAACTATAGTCATCAGAGGTTTAATAACCACCCCATACTGAAGGCTAAAAAGTAATATACCCCAGCCCACAGCACCACCACACCCAGCCCACAGTGCCACCACCGCCACACCCAGCCCATAGTACCACCACACCCAGCCCACAGCACCACCCACAACCTCACCCAGCCCACAGTACCACCACACCCAGCCCACAGCACCACCCACAACCTCACCCAGCCCACAGTACCACCACACCCAGCCCACAGCACCACCCACACCACACCCAGCCCACACTACCACCAACACCACACCCAGCCCACACATAGACATAAGAATAAATGCATTAAGTGAAATAAGGAGCAGAGGCCAGGACCAGAGGCCATACAGTGCCAGTTTAGCAGGTAAGAAACAGTGCCAAATTCCCTCACCTACTTTGAAAACGTCAAGAACTGTTGGATGGATTCGCTCCCCACTCCTGTCTACTGTACCAACACACATACAGACAGAGAGAGAAAGAGGTGTGTGTGTGTGTGTGTGTGTGTGTGTGTGTGTGTTGTGTGTGTGTGTGTGTGTAAACATCAGAGATCACTTGAAGGGTGTCTCAGGTAGGTGAAGCCCCGCCCTCTTATACACTCCTGTATCTATAATTACTCTCTCTCTCTCTCTCTCTCTCTCTCTCTCTCTCTCTCTCTCTCTCTCTCTCTCTCTCTCTCTCTCTCTCTGTCCCTCTCTCTCTCTGTCCCTCTCTCACTCTCAGACCACTTACAGTAGAGAACAACTTAGTTCAACTTACAGGAAAAGAAAAATCATCGTTGCTTTCCCAGGAACAAGTAACACACTCTGTACACCGCCACGTCACTCATTACGTCACTCATCGAGGAAACCAATCAGCAAGACCTCACTCACTTACAGTCTCAGGACTCCACCATGTCACTCATTACGTCACTCACCACGAACCAATCAGGATGTTTGTTTTCGTTTTTCTTGTGATTGTTGATACGTTCATGGCAAGATGAGCACCTACTTGTTAAATAGTTTTTCTTGTGATAATAAACACGTGAATGGATAAATAAAGACACACATAGTTTAACCTAACCTAACATAACTTAACCTAACCTAACATAACTTAACCTAACCTAACTTAACATACCTAACCTAACTTAACCTAACCTAACCTCACTTAACCAAACCTAACTTAACATACCTAACCTAACTTAACCTAACCTAACATAACTTAACCTAACCTAACTTAACATACCTAACCTAACTTAACCTAACCTAACCTCACTTAACCTAACCTAACTTAACATACCTAACCTAACTTAACCTAACCTAACATAACTTAACCTAACCTAACCTAACATAACTTAACCTAACCTAACTTAACATACCTAACCTAACTTAACCTAACCTAACATAACTTAACCTAACCTAACTTAACATACCTAACCTAACTTAACCTAACCTAACCTCACTTAACCTAACCTCATAAATGTTATGGGTTAAACACATCAAAGCGTTAATGTATCTTATTTAAATGGTTAAACCATCGTCCTCAAAGGATTAAGCCATCTCAAAGGGTTAAACCATCTCAAAGGGTTAAAATTCCCTCTCACTGCTGTTGTGTTCCCCTAACCCACCAAAACATTGTATTACTGTGACCTCCGTGACCTCTAACCACCAGCAGTGACTTGACCTGACCTCCAATTGTGACTTCTGTCATCTAACTGTGACGTCCGACCTCTAGCAGTGACCTTGACCTGACCTCCAACTGTGACCTCTGATCTCCAGTAGTGACCTTGACCTCTAACCTCCAACAGTGACCTTGACCTGTCCTCAAACTGTGAACTCTGACATCTAACTGTGACCTCTGACCTCCAGCAGTGACTTTAACCTCTGACTTCCTGAAGTGACATTGGCTTGACCTCCAACTGTAAAATCTGACCTCTGACCTTCAGCAGAAACCTTGACCTGACCTCCAACCTCTAGCAGTGACCTTGACCTGTCCTCCAGCTCTGACCTCTGACCTGTCCCCTAAGAGTGACCTTGACCTGTCCTCCGACTGCGACTTCTGTCCTCCAGCAGACCTTTACCCCTCACCTCTAGCAGTGCCACTGACCTCTGACCTCCAGCAATGACCTTGACCCCCGACCTATAGCAGCAACATTGACCTCTGACCTCCAGCAGTGACCTTAACCTCTACCAGTGACACTAACCTCTGACACCAACGTTGACCTCTGAACTCCAGCAGTGACCTTGACCTCTAGCAGTGACATTAACCTCTGACCTTCAGCAGTGACCTTGACCTCTGACCTCCAGGGACTTGGTGTGGGCGTCATGTAGACTGTCTCATTAAGCACCGTCAACCAACATTACTTCCAGTGAACTCGGTGAAGCGGTCTGGGATATATGCAACAGGGGGTGGGGGGTAGGAGGAGGGGTAGGAGGAAGGGGGTAGGAGAGGGGGGTAGGAGGAGGGGAGGATGAGGGGTGGAGGAGGAGGGGTGGAAAGAGGGGAGGCGGAGGAAGGGGGGTGGAAGAGGGGGAGGATGAGGCAGGAGACAGGGTGGAAGAGGGAGGATGAGGAGGAGGAGAAGGAGAAGGGGATGAAGGAGGAGGAGGAGGAGAAGGGGATGAAGGAGGAGGAGAAGGGGATGAAGGAGGAGGAGGGGATGAAGGAGAAGGAGTGGACGATAAAATGAGTAGCGTGAGCGGTAAGCGGTGGCTGACAAGGGTGGTGTAGGCGGGCTTTGTGACCAATATAACTCACGGTATTCATATGTATGTGTGTGTGTATGTATGTGTGTGTGTGTGTGTGTGTGTGTGTGTTCGTGTGTGTGTGTGTGTGTGTGTGTGTGTGTGTGTCGTGTGTGTGTGTGTGTGTGTGTGTGTGTGTGTAGTTTTTATGTATCAATGTTTGTTTGTGTGTGTGTGTGTGTGTGTGTGTGTGTGTGTGTGTGTGTGTGTGTGTGTGTGTGTGTGTGTGTGTGTGTGTGTGTGTGTGTGTGTGTGTGTGTGTGTGTGTGTGTGTTTGTGTGTGTGTGTGTGTGTGTTCGTGTGTGTGTGTGTGTGTGTGTGTGTGTGTGTGTTCGTGTGTGTGTGTGTGTGTGTGTGTGTGTGTGTGTGTGTGTGTGTGTGTGTGTGTGTGTTCCTGTGTGTGTGTGTGTGTGTGTGTGTGTGTGTGAGTGTGTGTGTGTGTGTGTTCGTGTGTGTGTGTGTGTGTGTGTGTGTGTGTGTGTGTGTGTGTGTGTGTGTGTGTGTGTGTGTGTGTGTGTGTGTGTGTGTGAGTGTGTGTGTGTACCTGCTTCTATACGTACACAGATACGTAAATATACATTCGTTTACATAACAGAAGAAGAAGAAGAATCATTATTATTATTATTCTCTCATAATGAAACTAATAACTACAAATCACAATATCAATCACCCCCCCCCCCTAAAAACAACTCCAAAATACATATTAAAATAACGTTTCAGCATGAGAAGGAGGAAGAGGAAGAAAAGAATAAAGATGGAGATAAAGAAGAAAGAAAGTTAGAAGGAGGTGAACGTTGTGTCCCCTACCTGCCTTATTGCCCACTAAAGGGTAGGCGTGGCAGACGGCCCCATTACTCCGGTCTCAGATGCGTTTTAATCTAATTATCAAAACGCAACTCTCGCCCGGCAACACTATTTACTTCACCTGCTAGAACGCACACGGCCTAGCATCAGGGAGTGGCCAATCATAGGTCACTATACTCGGTGTAGGAATAGTGGGTGACCAATCATAGCGCGTTGTCGTGTAGGGATAGTGGGTGGCCAATCATAGCTCAGTGTAGTGGGTGGCCAATCATAGCGCGTTGTCGTGTAGGGATAGTGGGTGGCCAATCACAGTTCACCATACTGGGTGTAGGGATAGTAGAGTGGCCAATCACAGCTCTCTGTACTAGTAGTAGGGCCTGGCACCATGAACAGTTGGTGACACAAGTAACAGTCAACACAGCAAAGTTATTAACAGTAAACAGTTAATGATTTACCTTAACAACACAGTAGAAGTTAACAGTTGAAAGGTGGCGGCGGTCCCGGTAACTGTAAACCAGATAAAAGAAATATTAACAGTTAACATAAGAAAATTAATAATTAGTGACTTATTTATCTCTCTCTCTCTCTCTCTCTCTCTCTCTCTCTCTCTCTCTCTCTCATCGTCAATAAACACAACACTGTCCTCGACACTCTCACAGCGGGAGTCGGAGCCATTTGTTATTGTTCAAGAGCGACCACAAGAGGTTATTACGCTCACTCATGGGTTACTTGAGTCATTACGCTCACTCATGGGTTACTTGAGTCATTATACTCACTCATGGGTTACTTCAGTCATTATGCTCACTCATGGGCTACTTCAGTCATTATGCTCACTCATGGGCTACCTTAGTCAATATACTCACTCATGGGCTACGTCAGTCATTACGTTCACTCATGGGCTACTTCAGTCATTATGCTCACTCATGGGCTACCTTAGTCATTATACTCACTAATGGGCTACCTTAGTCATTATACTCACTCATGGGCTACTTCAGTCATTACTCTCACTCATGGGCTACTTCAGTCATTACGCTCACTCATGGACTACTTCATTCATTATGCTCACTCATGGGCTACTTCAGTCATTACGCTCGCTCATGGGCTACTTCAGTCATTACGCTCACTCATGGGCTACTTCAGTCATTATGCTCACTCATGGACTACTTCAGTCATTACGCTCGCTCATGGGCTACTTCAGTCCATGCGCTCACTCATGGACTACTTTAATCATTATGCTCACTCATGGGCTACTTCAGTCATTACGCTCACTCATGGGCTACTTCAGTCATTACTGCTCACTCATGGGCTACTTCAGTCATTATGCTCACTCATGGGCTACTTCAGTCATTATGCTCACTCATGGGCTACTTCAGTCCTTGCTCTCACTCATGGACTACTTTAATCATTATGCTCACTCATGGGCTACTTCAGTCATTATGCTCACTCATGGGCTACTTCAGTTATTACGTTCACTCATGGGCTACTTCAGTCATTATGCTCACTCATGGGCTACTTTAGTCATTATGCTCACTCATGGGCTACTTCAGTTATTACGTTCACTCATGGGCTACTTCAGTCATTATGCTCACTCATGGGCTACTTTAGTCATTATACTCACTCATGGGCTACTTCAGTCATTACGCTCACTCATGGGTTACTTCAGTCATTACGCTCACTCATGGGGTGACTACGGCAGTGTAATACTGTAGATAAAGTTGGTCAACTCGTGGATCGAACCTGATTGGCTGAGCCGGTCCCGTGACACAAGGGCGCCATGTTGTTACTCAGCTGATGAAGAACTTTGCGCTCGTATTGTAGAGGATGATGGTGATGATGATGGTGATAATTATTCACTAAAATTGACATTCATGTTTACAATTGAATAAGCATGTTTATAAACTTTACAGTTCAGCATGAATATAGTCCATGTAGGTACTGAACACGGTCTACGGAGCCCGCCCCAGTATGGTTTCCTGTGCACGGCAATAGTAAACAATAAAGCAACCTGACCAAGGACATCCAACCAAGCCCGTGTTGACGTCAGTGCTCGAGGATTGTGGACGCGGGGACAGGAAGCCGATTGTCCCCATGACCTATCGATCAAGGCTACACTACATGTTCATAAACACTAGTACTACATGTTCACTACAACACCAGTACTACATGTTCACTACATCACTAGCACTACATGTTCACTACAACACTAGTAGTACATATTCACTACAACACTAGTACTACATGTTCACTACATCACTAGCACTACATGTTCACTACAACACTACTACATGTTCACTACAACACTACTACATGTTCACTACAACACTAGTACTACATGTTCACTACAACACTAGTACTACATGTTCACTACAACACTAGTAGTACATGTTCACTACAACACTGCTACTACATGTTCACTACAACACTAGTAGTACATGTTCACTACAACACTAGTAGTACATGTTCACTACAACACTACTACATGTTCACTACAACACTAGTACTACATGTTCACTACAACACTAGTACTACATGTTCACTACAACACTAGTAGTACATGTTCACTACAACACTAGTAGTACATGTTCACTACAACACTAGTACTACATGTTCACTACAACACTAGTAGTACATGTTCACTACAATACTGCTACTACATATTCAATACAACACCAGTACTACATGTTCACTACAACACTAGTAGTACATGTTCACTACAACACTACTACATGTTCACTACAACACTAGTACTACATGTTCACTACAACACTAGTACTACATGTTCACTACAACACTGCTACTACATATTCAATACAACACCAGTACTACATGTTCACTACAACACTAGTAGTACATGTTCACTACAACACTAGCACTACATGTTCACTACAACACTAGTACTACATGTTCACTACAACAACAGTACTACATGTTCACTACAACACTACTACATGTTCACTACAACACTAGTACTACATGTTCACTACAACATGTTCACTACAATACTAGTACTACATGTTCACTACAACACTACTACATATTCACTACAACACTAGTAGTACATGTTCACTACAACACTAGTACTACATGTTCACTACAACACTAGTACTACATATTCACTACAACACTAGTACTACATGTTCACTACAACATGTTCACTACAATACTAGTACTACATGTTCACTACAACACTAGTACTACATATTCAATACAACACCAGTACTACATGTTCACTACAACACTAGTAGTACATGTTCACAACAACACTAGTACTACATGTTCACTACAACACTAGTACTACATGTTCACTACAACACTAGTAGTACATGTTCACTACAACACTATTAGTACATGTTCACTACAACACTAGTAGTACATGTTCACTACAACACCAGTACTACATGTTCACTGCAACACTAGTACTACATTTTCACTACAACACTAGTACTACATATTCACTACAACACTAGTACTACATGTTCACTACTACATATTCACTACAACACTAGTACTACATGTTCACTAAAACACTAGTGCTACATGTTCACTACAACACTAGTACTACATGTTCACTAAAACACTAGTGCTACATGTTCACTACAACACTAGTACTACATGTTCACTACAACACTAGTACTACATGTTCACTACAACACTACTACATATTCACTACAACACTAGTACTACATGTTCACTACTACATGTTCACTACAACACTAGTACTACATGTTCACTACAACACTAGTACTACATGTTCACTACAACACTAGTACTACATGTTCACTACAACACTACTATATGTTCACTTCAACACTAGTACTACATGTTCACTACAACACTAGTACTACATGTTCACTACAACACTAGTACTACATGTTCACTACAACACTACATGTTCACTACAACACGAGTACTACATGTTCACTACAACACTAGTACTGCATGTTTACTACAACACTAGTACTACATGTTTACTACAACACTAGTACTACATGTTCACTACAACACTCGTACTACATGTCCACTACAAGACTACCAGTACCACATGTTAACTACAACACTAGTACTACAGGTTTACTACAACACTAGTACTACAAGTTCACTACAACACTAGTACTACATGTTCACTACAACACTAGTACTACATGTTTACTACAACACTACCAGTACTACATGTTCACTACAACACTAGTACTACATGTTCAGTACAACACTAGTACTACAGGTTTACTACAACACTAGTACTACATGTTCACTACAACACTAGTACTACATGTTTACTACAACACTAGTACTACATGTTCACTACAACACTAGTACTACATGTTTACTACAACACTACCAGTACTACATGTTCACTACAACACTACTGTTCACTACAACACTAGTACTACAGTTCACTACAACACTAGTACTACATGTTCACTACAACACTAGTACTACATGTTTACTACAACACTAGTACTACATGTTCACTACAACACTAGTACTACATGTCCACTACAAGACTACCAGTACCACATGTTAACTACAACACTAGTACTACAGGTTTACTACAACACTAGTACTACAAGTTCACTACAACACTAGTACTACATGTTCACTACAACACTAGTACTACATGTTTACTACAACACTACCAGTACTACATGTTCACTACAACACTAGTACTACATTTCCACTACAACACTACCAGTACCACATGTTAACCACAACACTAGTACTACAGGTTTACTACAACAGTAGTACTACAGGTTTACTACAACACTAGTACTACATGTTCACTACAACACTAGTACTACATGTCCACTACAACACTACCAGTACCACATGTTAACTACAACACTAGTACTACAGGTTTACTACAACACTAGTACTACATGTTTACTACAACACTAGTACTACATGTTCACTACAACACTAGTACTACATGTCCACTACAACACTCCCAGTACTACATGTTCACTACAACACTAGTACTACATGTCCACTACAACACTACCAGTACCACATGTTAACTACAACACTAGTACTACAGGTTTACTACAACACTAGTACTACAGGTTCACTACAACACTAGTACTACATGTTCACTACAACACTAGTACTACATGTTTACTACAACACTACCAGTACTACATGTTCACTACAACACTAGTACTACAGGTTTACTACAACACTAGTACTACATGTTTACTACAACATTAGTACTACATGTTTACTACAACACTAGTACTACATGTTCACTACAACACTAGTACTACATGTCCACTACAAGACTACCAGTACCACATGTTAACTACAACACTAGTACTACAGGTTTACTACAACACTAGTACTACAAGTTCACTACAACACTAGTACTACATGTTCACTACAACACTAGTACTACATGTTTACTACAACACTACCAGTACTACATGTTCACTACAACACTAGTACTACATGTTCAGTACAACACTAGTACTACAGGTTTACTACAACACTAGTACTACATGTTCACTACAACACTAGTACTACATGTTTACTACAACACTAGTACTACATGTTCACTACAACACTAGTACTACATGTCCACTACAAGACTACCAGTACCACATGTTAACTACAACACTAGTACTACAGGTTTACTACAACACTAGTACTACAAGTTCACTACAACACTAGTACTACATGTTCACTACAACACTAGTACTACATGTTTACTACAACACTACCAGTACTACATGTTCACTACAACACTAGTACTACATGTTCAGTACAACACTAGTACTACAGGTTTACTACAACACTAGTACTACATGTTCACTACAACACTAGTACACACTAGTACTACATGTTCACTACAACACTAGTACTACACTACCACTAGTACCATGTTACTACAACACTAGTACATACTACAACAGTACTACATGTACTACAACACTAGTACTACATGTTCACTACAACACTAGTACTTACAGTTTACTACAACACTAGTACTACATGTTCACTACAACTACACACTACAACACTAGTACTACATGTTTACTACAACACTAGTACTACATGTTCACTACAACACTAGTACATGTTCACTACAACACTAGTACTACATGTTTACTACAACACTACCAGTACTACATGTTCACTACAACACTAGTACTACATGTTTACTACAACACTAGTACTACATGTTTACTAGAACACTAGTACTACATGTTCACTACAACACTAGTACTACATATCCACTACAACACTACCAGTACCACATGTTAACTACAACACTAGTACTACAGGTTTACTACAACACTAGTACTACAGGTTTACTACAACACTAGTACTACATGTTCACTACAACACTAGTACTACATGTCCACTACAACACTACCAGTACCACATGTTAACTACAACACTAGTACTACAGGTTTACTACAACACTAGTACTACATGTTTACTACAACACTAGTACTACATGTTCACTACAACACTAGTACTACATGTCCACTGCAACACTACCAGTACCACATGTTAACTACAACACTAGTACTACATGTCCACTACAACACTACCAGTATCACATGTTAACTACAACACTAGTACTACAGGTTTACTACAACACTAGTACTACATGTTCACTACAACACTAGTACTACATGTTTACTATAACACTAGTACTACATGTTCACTACAACACTAGTACTACATGTCCACTACAACACTACCAGTACCACATGTTAACTACAACACTAGTACTACAAGTTCACTACAACACTAGTACTACATGTTTACTACAACACTAGTACTACATGTTAAAAACAACACTACCAGTACTATATGTTCACTACAACACTAGTACTACATGTTCAGTACAACACTAGTACTACAGGTTTTTCTACAACACTAGTACTACATGTTCACTACAACACTAGTGCTACATGTTTACTAGAACACTAGTACTACATGTTCACTACAACACTAGTACTACATTTCCACTACAACACTACCAGTACCACATGTTAACTACAACACTAGTACTACAGGTTTACTACTACACTAGTACTACAGGTTTACTACAACACTAGTACTACATGTTCACTACAACACTAGTACTACATGTCCACTACAACACTACCAGTACCACATGTTAACTACAACACTAGTACTACAGGTTTACTACAACACTAGTACTACATGTTTACTACAACACTAGTACTACATGTTCACTACAACACTAGTACTACATGTCCAGTACAACACTACCAGTACCACATGTTAACTACAACACTAGTACTACATGTCCACTACAACACTACCAGTACCACGTGTTAACTACAACACTAGTACTACAGGTTTACTACAACACTAGTACTACATGTTCACTACAACACTAGTACTACATGTTTACTACAACTCTAGTACTACATGTTCACTACAACACTAGTACTACATGTCCACTACAACACTACTAGTACCACATGTTAACTACAACACTAGTACTACAGGTTTACTACAACACCAGTACTACATGTTCATTACAACACTAGTACTAAATGTTCACTACAATACTAGTACTACATACTCACTAGTTCACTGGTACCACTAATACCTTACCTGGCTAGTCACTGTTCCAACCTCTTACTATATATATTTTGCATTACATTTTTTTTAGACCTTGGTCTAGCGACTTTGTTAATAGTTTAACGAGAAGAAATCACAATGACAACTCCTCCAGGCTCCACTGTTTTTGGTCTCCGGGTAAACCTCCCACGAAAGAGTCGGCGTCCAAAACATTTATGGGTCGAAGTTAATGAACCCAAGTGTTTTGGTTTATACACTAAGAAAACCGTCTTATTACACTGGCACCTGCAGAAGGACCAGTGGGAACAGCTCCCCGATGGGAGAGTTGGGAATAGTTTTGTTCCGACAGATGACTGCCTTATGCCACCGATGGATGCGAGGAACCCAAGCTCGTGGGTGTCATTAAAATGGCGCAGTAGCACCACAACTCTGTATAAAAGTCGTTTAAGTGTAAGTGCGTTCAATGCTCGCGTTAAAACCGGCAGTCTTGAGATGACTGACCGGGGCGGGCTACTCAACTCCCTGATTACTTTTACGCCCGAACAGAATCTTATCTGCCAGGATAGTGTACCACACTCCCCCACTATGGTACCATCCCTCCCAGAGAATGTACCACTCTCCCCCACTGTGGTACCATCCCTCCCAGACTGTGTACCACTCTCCCCCACTGTGGTACCATCCCTCCCAAAGAATGTACCACTCTCCCCCACTGTGGTACCATCCCTCCCAAAGAATGTACCACTCTCCTCCACTGTGGTACCATCCCTCCCAAAGAATGTACCACTCTCCCCCACTGTGGCCCCATCCCTCCCAAAGAATGTACCACTCTCCCCCACTGTGGTACCATCCCAGCCAAAGAATGTACCACTCTCCCCCACTGTGGCACCATTCCTCCCAGAGAATCTACAACTCTCCCCTAGTGCGCTACTATCCCCCGAAGAAGAGTTGCCTCTTTTGCCCTCGCCCACATATGATTTCTCGAATGTACAGTTCCGGTTCAAGTTTCTGCCGTCAGCCTTCCCCGAAAAGTCATCACTACTCCTCAGTGGAGAAAAAGATCCCACTGTTATATGGAATCAGATTAAAGCACTGATGGGAAGATTATAGCACTGATGGGTATTTTCCTTATATCGGTTGCGGTGCCGATAATTTTTGGTGTGTTGCTGCACAGACTAACCTGAGGGCCTCAACTTAGGCAACCTGACCAAGGACAGCCGACAAAGCTGTCAACCGCTTATGTCACGAAGGTTCCCGCCTTATCACACTAACTCCTTTATCCCTTTTCTCTCGTGTATTATGATATTACTGTACCATTAACTTTTAGCTCATTATCACTTACAACTTCTCTCTTTAAGAATTCTGAATATATATTATACAATGTTGGTGATAGAACACAGCCTTATCTTACTCCCTGTCTGACTGTGAACCAATTAGTAAGTTCATTATTTACGAACACTGCAGCCTCCTGTTGCCAGTAAAGATTCTTTAAAATCTAATATCTCCTTCATTAATTCCTTTTTTCCAAGATCTCTTTAAGTTTATTGTGCTTTACCTTATCAAAACCTTTTGCTAAACCAACAGAGCACATGTATAAATATCTTTGGATCTCTTAAGTACGAGTACGAAGTCTTTAGTTAAGAGGTGAAAGAAGATTATTAGGGGTTGAGGGAAAAGTGGTGAAACTGAAATACAGTAGGAGTAGAAAGAATCTGGGCTCAACCAGATCGCTTCATCTTTCTTATTGGTGTTTTGTCTTTGTTCTGCTCCCTTGGGTTGTCAGACCTTTGTATTAATATTGGTTTATTTATATAATGCTGCTTATTATTATTATTTTTATTATTGTTGGAGTTAGTGAGCTCGCCCAGGTCCTTGTGTAACTGGGAGGGTAGTCACATTTTTTTTTTTTGAGGTGTTAGTTAAGTGTTAGTTGTATTAGTCTAAAGGTACACTGTATGGAGAGGCCTGCCAGGTTCTTAGTGGAGCTGGTAGGTCACTCTCATCTTTATTCCCCTATTAATGTTTTATGTGTAAATGTGTATATTGGGGCAGGAGATGGTTCAATTACTTCTTCCTGGCTAATGTAGCTGGGAGGGTAATCACATTATTATTATTATTATTATTATTTATTTTATTTTTTTCGGAGTTAGTGAGCCCGCCCAGGTCCTTGTGTAGCTGGGAGGATAATCACATTTTTTTTTTTTGCTAAGATGTTAGTTCAATGTTAAATGTTAATTGTTAAATATTAGTTATGTTAGTCTAAAGGTACACTGTATGGAGAGGCCTGCCAGGTTCTTAATGGAGCTGGTAGGTCACTCTCATCTTTTATTCTCTCTATTAAGGTTTTATATGTGTATTGGGGCAGGAGATGGTTCAATTACTTTCTTCCTGGCTGATTTAAACCAACTGTGTTCTTGGAATTCTTCGTTGTCTATATTATTTATCCAGTTTTGATATGTTTCTGTGTTAAGTTCAGTCACTTTTTTCCAAATATTTACAGCTTTGTTGTGTATATCTACATTGATTGCTGAGAGATTTGCTCTCTTGTGTAGCTGTTCATTACTGATGTGGTCTGTATATTTTATGTTATATATAAATCTAAGGGCTATATTTTGTACTGTTTGTAACCTTTTAATGCACGTTTTACTAAGGGTGTTCAATGGGATGGGTGGGTAGTCCATAATTGATTTGACAAGGGCAATATATATCTTTCTCTTGTTATTAATACTAATGTTCTTAAAGCGTTTTATTTTTGATAATCTTATTCTTGCCTGTCGTTCTTTATCTTTTAAGTATGTTATATATCCTCTTTTTGTTAGTTTTAATCCAAGCATCCTGCCTTCAGTGTCGTATGGGTATAGTTCCGGGTCGACTATTACTGGACTTGTTTTAATCTTGGCTATTGGTATTATCTTGAATTTGTTCTTATTTGTCCTGATTTTCCATTTTTTCTCAAAATCATTTATGTTTTTTATCGCTCTTACCGTGTAGAGTGCCATAAATTGGGTTGATTTTCCTGTGTATGATACTATTTGAGTAATATCATCAGCAAACATTACATATTCGCTAAAGGGGGTAGGTTGAGGTGTGTCTGAAGTATAAATTGTATATAGTGTTGGAGAAAGGCATCCTCCTTGAGGTACTCCACTCTCAAGATTAAACATAGTTCCCAAAAAGTTTCCAATTTGAATTTGTGCTCTCCTACCATCTAAATAGTTACACAATATTCTTAGCAAGTATTCATTAAGTCCCAGTTTTAATATTTTATATTTTAAGCCTAAATGCCAAACCTTATCAAAGGCCTTAGAAACATCCCTTAAAATTATATTGATCTGGTTACCCTTGCTTTTTTCTATTGCAATTATTTCCGTTATTATAGCTATTGCAGTTAGGGTATTTCTATTGGGCATAAATCCATGTTGTCTGTTGTTAGTTTTCCCATGTTGTGTTAAAAAGGCTATAAATCTTGTATTTAAAATTTTTTCCAATAGTTTCCCAGTAATTTCTAATAAAGATATTGGCCTGTAGTTAAATATTTCCTTATTGTCCTTACCCTCCTTCGGAATAAATATCATTTTAGCATATTTTAGTTTGTCTGGAAAGTAACCAGTTATTAATCATGCGTTATAAATGTTTAATAGTGTATTTAAAATGTTTTCAGGTAGATTCATGATCATATTTCGTGTAATACCTGTGAGCCCAGGGGCTTTTTCCTTAAATTTCCTCAGACAGTGCATCATTTCTCCCATGGTTATTATTTGATTATTAGGTAATA
>NW_024747084.1:0-4850 GCF_018991925.1 Homarus americanus
GGGACTTTGTTATACTCGATCATGGGACTTTGTTATACTCGACCAGGAGACTTTGTTATACTCGACCAGGGGGCTTTTTTCATACTCGATCAGGGGGCTTTGTTATACTCGATCAGGGGAATTTGTTATACTCGATCAGGGGAATTTGTTATATTCGACCAGGGGACTTTGTTATAGTCGATCAGGGGACTTTGTTACACTCGATTAGGGGCCTTTGTTATACTCATTCAGGGGCCTATGTTATACTCGATAATGAGACTTTGTTATACTCGACCAGGGGACTTTGTTATACTCGACCAGAGGGTTTTTTTTATACTCGATCAGGGGGCTTTGCTATACTCGATAAGAGGGCTTTGCTATATTCGATCAGGGGACTTTGTTATACTCGACCAGGGGACTTTGTTATACTCGATCAATGGGGCTTTGTAATACTCGATCAGGGAACTTTGTTATACTCGATCAGGGGAATTTGTTATACTCGATCAGAGGACTTTGTTATACTCGATTAGGGGCCTTTGTTATACTCGATCAGGGGCCTTTCTTATACTCGATCAGGGGACTTTGTTATACTCGATCCGGGGACTTTGTTATACTCGACCAGGGGCCTTTGTTATGCTCGATAAGTAGCCTTTGTTATATTCGATCATGGGACTTAGTTATACTCTACCAGGGGACTTTGTTATACTCGACCAGGGGGCTATTTTCATACTCAATCAGGGGGCTTTGTTATACTCGATCAGAGGGCTTTGTTATACTCGACCAGGGGACTTTGTTATATTCGATGAGGGGGCTTTGTAATACCCGATCAGGGAGCTTTGTTATACTCGATCAGGGGAATTTGTTATACTTGATCAGAGGACTTTGTTATACTCGATTAGGGGCCTTTCTTATTCTCGATCAGGGGACTTTGTTATATTCGATCAGGGGACTTTGTTATACTCGATCAGGTGACTTTGTCATACTCGGCCAGGGGCCTTTGTTATGCTCGATAAGGAGCCTTTGTTATATTCGATCATGGGACTTTGTTATACTCGACCAGAGGACATTGTTATACTCGACCAGGGAGCTTTTATACTCGATCAGGGGCCTTTGTTACACTCGAAAATGGGACTTTGTTATACTCGACCAGGGGACATTGTTATACTCGACCAGGGAGCTTTTTTATACTCGATCAGGGGGCTTTGTTATACTCGATCAGGGACTTTGTTATACTCGATCAGGTGAATTTGTTATACTCGATCTGGGGGCTTCGTTATACTCAATCAGGGGACTTTGTTATACTCGACCAGGGGACTTTGTTATACTCGATCAGGGGACTTTGTTATACTCGATCAGGGGGTTTTGTTATACTCAATCAGTGGACTTTGTTATACTCGACCAGGGGACTTTGTTATACTCGATCAGTTGACTTTGTTATACTCGATCATGGTAATTTGTTGTACTCGATTAGGGGGCCTTTGTTATACTCGACCAGGGGACTTTTTATACTTGATTACAGGACTTTGTTATACTCGATCAAGGGACTTTGTTATACCAGAACAGGGGACTTTGTTATACTCGATCAGGGGACTTTGTTATTCTGATCATGGGACTTTGTTATACTCGATCAGGGGACTTTGTTATACTTGACCAGGGGCCTTTGTTATACTCGAACAGGTGCCTTTGTTGTACTCGATCAGAGGGCTTTGTTATACTCGATCAGGGGACTTTGTTATACTCGATCAGGGGAATGTGTTTTTTTTGGACAGAAGACTTTGTTATACTCGATTTGGGGCCTTTGTTATACTCGATCATGGGACTTTGTTATACTCGACCAGAGGGCTTTTCTATACCCGATGAGGGGGCTTTGTTATAGTCGATCAGAGGGCTTTGTTATACTCGATTAGGGGACTTTGTTATACTCAATTAGGGGAATTTGTTAAACTCGATCAGGGGACTTTGTTATACTCGACCAGGGCCCTTTGTTATACTCAATCAGAGGCCTTTGTTTTCCTCGATAATGGGATTTTGTTATACTCGACCAGGGGACTTTGTTATACTGGACAAGAGGGGCTTTTTTCATACTCAATCAGGGGGCTTTGTTATACTCGATCAGAGGGCTTTTTTATACTCGATCAGGGGACTTTGCTATACTCGATCAGAGGGCTTTGTTATATTCGATTAGGGGACTTTGTTATTCTCGATCAGGGGACTTTGTTATACTCGACCAGGGGACTTTGTTATACTCGATCAGGGGAGTTTGTTATACTAGAACAGGGACTTTGTTTTACTCGATAATGGGTCTTTGTTATACTCGACCAGGGGACATAGTTATACTCGACCAGGGGGCTTTTTTTATACTCGATCAGGGGGCTTTGTTATACTCGATGAAAGGGCTTTGTTATACTCGATCAGGGGACTTTGTTATACTCGATCAGGGGAATTTGTTATTTTTTGGACAGGAGCCTTTGTTATACTCGATTTGGGGCTTTGTTATACTCGATCATGGGACTCTGTTATACTCGACCAGAGGGCTTTTCTATTCTCGATGATGGGGCTTTGTTATACTCGATCGAGGGCTTTGTTATACTCGATCAGGGGACTTTGTTATACTAAATTAGGGGACTTTGTTTTACTCGATCAGGGGACTTTGTTATACGCGATCAGGTGACTTTGTTAAACTCGATCAGGGGACTTTCTTATACTCGACCAGGGGCCTTTGTTATACTCGATTAGGGGCCTTTCTTATTCTCGATCAGGGGACTTTGTTATACTCGATCAGGGGACTTTGTTATACTCGATCAGGGCTGTTATACGATGAAGGGCTTTGTTATACTTGATCGAGGGCCTTTGTTATATTCTTTCAAGGACTTTATACTCTGATCAGGGAGTTTGTTATACTCGATCAGGGTTGTTGTTATACTCGATAGGGGCACTGTTAAGCTCGATTAGGGGCCTTGTTATACTCGATCAGGGGACTTTGTTATACTCGATCAGGGGACTTTGTTATACTCGATCAGCGAACTTTGTAATACTCGATGAGGGACTTTGTTATACTCGGTCAGAGGCCTTTGTTATACCGGTCAGGGGACTTTGTTTATACTCGATCAGGGCCTTTGTTAAACTCGATCAGGGGACTTTGTGATACTCGATCAGGGACTTTGTTATACTCGATCAGTGGACTTTGGTATAACTCGACCAGGTGAGTATGTTATACCTACCAGGGACTTTGTTATGCTCAATGAGGGCCTTTGTTAAACTCGATGAGGCCTTTGTTATACTCGACCAGGGACTTTGTTATACTCGATCAGTGGCCTTTGTTAAACTCGATCAGGGGCCTTTGTCATACTCGATTAGGGAACTTTGTTATATTCGATCAGGGACTTTGTTATACTCGATCAGTGGACTTTGTTATGCTCGATTAGGGACGTTGTTATACTCGATGAGGGCCTTTGTTATACTCGATCAGGGGCCTTTGTTATACTCCATCGAGACTTTGTTATACTCGATCAGGGGACTTTGTTATACTCTATCAGGGGACTTTGCTATACTCGATCAGGGGGCTTTGTTATAGTCGATTAGGGAACTTTGTTTTGCTCGATCAGGTGACTTTGTTATACTCGATGACTTTGTTTTTCGATGAGGCCTTTGTTATACTTGATCAGGGGACTTTGTTATGCTTCGATGAGGGCTTTTGTTATACACGATCAGGGGCTTTGTTATATTTGATCAGGGGCCTTTGTTTAATCGTTCAAGGGACTTTTTATACTCGATCAGGGGACTTTGTTATATAGAGGGCTTTGTTAAACTCGATGAGGGCTTTGTTAAACTCGATGAGGGCCTTTGTTATACTCGATCAGGGACATTGTTATATACTCTATGAGGGGGCTTTGTTAAACTCGATCAGGAACTGTTATACTCGGTGAGGGACTGTTATACTCGATCAGGGGACTTTGTTATACTTTCGATCAGTGGACTTTGTTATACTCGATCAGGGGCCTTTGTTATACTCGATAGGGGACTTTGTTTATACTTCGATCAGGGGACTTTGTTATACCCGATCAGCGGACTTTTTTATACTCGATCAGGGACGTTGTTATACTCGATCAGGGCCTTTGTTAAACTCGATCAGGGCCTTTGTTATATACTCGATCAGGGGACTTTGTAATACTTTCAGTGGGGTTCTTTGGTATACTCGACCAGGGGAGTTTGTTATACTCGACAGGACTTCGATCGGGGATTTTGTTGATAAGGACTTTGTTGCTCGTTGAAGGACTTTATCGACTGGGGTTTGTTTGCCGCTTCGACAGGGACTTTGTTATAATCGATCCGGGGCCTTTGGTAAGCTCGATCAGGGGCCTTTGTTATACTTTCGATCAGCCGGACTTTGTTCATATGATCAGGACTTTGTTATGCTCGATGAGGGCGGCACGGCGCTTGTCGGGACTTTGTTATACTCGATCAGCGGACTTTGTTATTCTCGATCTGGGGATTTTGTTATACTCATTCGGGGACTTTTGTTATACTTGATTAGGGGACTTTCTGTTACATATTACTCGATGAGGGGCCTTTGTTAAACTCAATAGGGGGCCTTTGTTGCCTCCATCCAGGGGACTTTGTTATACTCGATCCAGGGGCTGTTAAACTCGATATGGGGACTTTGTTATGCTAAATCAGCGGACTTTGTTATACTTGATCAGGGAACTTTGTTATACTCGATTGGGACGTTGTTATACTCGATCAGGGGCCTTTGTTTAGCATACTCGTCAGGGGCCTTTGTTAGAAACTCGACCAGGGGACTTTGTTATAATCGTTCGAGTGGACTTTGTTATACTCGATATGGGACTTTTGTTATACTCGACCGGGGAGTT
>NW_024747085.1:0-27832 GCF_018991925.1 Homarus americanus
TGCCCCATGCAAGGGGTCATATGCTCTGAGTGTTCATCTGATCAGCACTTCTACAAAGACTGCCGTGGCACCATAAAAAAGTGTGTCGTCTGCGAGGGTGACCACAGGACCTTCTCTGCCACCTGCCTGGTCAGGAAACAGGTACTTCAAGAACCAGAGAAGAAACTGACCGAAATAACCAAACAAAAAGAAACCAGGGAAATTTCTACACCATAGAAAGGACCACTCAGTCGACGATCATGGCTTACAACCAAACCCTAAAAGACGCTCTGAAAGAAACTCAAGCAGACTCCCAAAAGCTCAACAATGTCAGCGAGACCATGGAAGTCCTGCAATCAGAGATAAGAACCATCAAGGACTCAATAAAACAGGCAGTTACTGAGTCATTGGGCGCCATGAGGGACGCAGTGGCGGACAGCATCAGGAGCGTCTCCTCTCCACAGCTGGACGACTCCAAAGCCACCACTATACACTTGTCTTACCTTCATGCCCATCACATAAACATGGTTTATCCAGGTTCATTCTCGAAACACCTCAACGAGACACTAACCAGGAACAACATTGCACCTGTTGAAATAAGCGACAAACTCCCTTCAAAAGAAATCCTTAAGGCAGTAACCCACTCAACGACTTATCGACGACCTCAACCCACGCCAGAAATAGACCCTGACCTCCCTGACTTAGGCAAAAGTCAGTATAACCGTAGCCCCGACGTGGCCAGTTAGTCCCCTTGGGATCACAGCTCCAACGACACCGTAAATGCCCGCGACCCCATTACATGCACTCCCAGCTACGACAGTGACCATCAGACTGCAACCACAGTCAATGGTTGCGACCAGATGATGGCGACTCACTCCACAGAGGAACAAGACCATCGAGCTGCAGCGTCAGTTGATTACTACGACACGCAGGCCCAGGACCTGAACACCTTCCTGTACACGGGTGACGAGAAGTTCGAGAGCCCGCCATTGACTGACAAGCAGATGTCCGAAGGTTCTGCTAAGAAGTTCCGTCCCCCTAGAAATGGCAGAAGCCGAACAAACACTTCAAGCGACGCCCCAAGCTACAGTCTCCGAAATGGCAGTCGTTAGCAGGATGAAAATTGTCCAACATAATGTCCTACACTGGTCCCTTAATAGACGTAACGAACTGTCTAACTTATACTATCAATTAGACCCAGACATCATTCTGTTAAACAGTACTGGCATAAAGGACGAAAGTAAGCTGAAAATTTTTGGCTACACTGTATACCAGAGGAACATGACGGGTGAGCTCAACGATGGTGTCGCTGTGGCCATCAGGTCACGGCTGAGTCACAGAGTGTTGCCAGACTTCGAGGATTCAGTTCTGGGAGTGCAGGTGGAGACAACTAGGGGATCTGTTATCATATGCACAATGTACCTACCTCCCAGACGTCCTTACTTACCCGATCAAGACCTAAACCAGTTGCTACGCCACAGAAAACCAACATACATCATCGGGGACTTAAATGCGCGACACGCCTTACTAGGACACGGTAATGAGAACAACGTAAGTGTGGCGCTGTATGACAACATCAGAAGGGGAAAACTGCAACACCTCGGGCCAGATTTCCCGACATTGATCAGACGTGCCAGTGCCACAACACCCGACATAATCCTCTCTAACAACGAGGCTGTCCTGAACAGGCACGTTACCGCCGGACCCATCAGTACCAGCGATCACCTGCCAGTCGTCGTGACGCTCTCATCCAATCCCATTATGATCCCCGCTAACATCAGGTCAAACCTCAAACGGGAAGACTGGGACTCCGTCAAGGAGTCTCTGAGTCTCAAGCAGGGGAGAAACCTGGAAGAAGCCAGCCCCAATGACATCGACGACGCGATCGATGGTATACGGATGTGAAGACGGAGATGGACGACAACATCCCGACCACCACTTACAGGACCATTCCCCATCCTCACACTAGTCTTTAGCTGAGGCAGCTCAGGGTCCAGTACGATCACGTGAGACAGCTAGCCAGTATCCGCGGGTGGACGCAAGAGCTGAGAGACCGGTACCGAGAGCTACCGACGGACATCCAGTACGAGAGCAAATGTGTACATGAACAAAAGTGGGCCGCCTTGGTGTGGGTGGCAGCCAACAATTACCGTGATTCTGCTGCATTCTGGAAAGGGATCAAGCGACTGATGGGTTCCTCCTCTAGCACGGTCCCTTACCTGCTCGACCAAAACAACGTGAAAATATTCGAGGAGGAAAACCAAGAACAAACTACATCGGCGATATTTAAGGAAGATCTTTACCATTAGTGAACAGGAGAACGAGGGCTTCGACAGGGAGTGTTTGAGGAAGACATTTTAGGTCAGTTGCAGGACCATCAGCACCTGCTCCAGCCGCTCCCATGGACTGACTTCACTAGACTGGTGGACGGAAGCTACCTGACGGAGCGCATAGTTCCTGCAGATGTGTCAGCCGTCATAAAAGGGTTTAAAAACAAATCACCTGGTCAAAGTCACATTAACAAGAAGATCCTGGATCAACTCCCCGACAACATGATAGAGAGGCTTGCTCATATATGCAACGCCTGCCTCGCCTCTAGATACTTCCCTAAGAAGTATCGCTGCTAGAGGTACCTGCCAAAATCTTCGAAAAAGTAGTCACCAAGCGATTGCGGATGTATCTGGACGATGATGACGTGCATAATCCCCGCCAGTTCGGCTTCCGCCAGTACCGAGGCACATCCACCGCCATAGCTCAGGCTTACGAGCAGATCGCCAATGCCATGACTGGCCGCCTGCAGTGCAGTGTAGTACTGAGGGACGTCAGCAAGGCGTTTGACAAAGTTTGGCACGTGGGGCTGCAGTATAAGATCATACAACTGGGGTACCCGAAAATCTTACGTGCCTGCTGCGCAACTTCGTTACAGACCGCAGAGCCAAAATCAAGATGCAAGAACATTTTGGAGAAGAATTCTCACTATCGAGTGGCATGCCTCGGGGTTCTTGTCTCTCACCAACCCTTTACACACTCTACACGGCTGACCTGCCACCCCCAATCGGCGGCAGCGAGTACGTCATGTATGTAGACGATGTAACACAGATCGTCACCTGCCCAGGAAGGTCCACAGCAAGGATGGCGCGACTCACTGCTCGGGCAAGAGTATCTCTGAGTATGAAAATAAATGGAAAATAAAAACAAACAAAACGAAATTTGAGGTCATAACTGTATGTATATTATGTATGTTGTATGTATACCATGTATGTACTCTATATATACAACATACATAATATACATACAATAACCATAGCCAAATTCAAGCTGGCGCCATTGATGATCGACGACGAAGAGATTGATTACTCTAAACAAGGCAGGTTGCTCGGCCTCATCATCTCTCGGACGGGCATCATTCCGCACGTGAAGGACAGACTAAATAAAGCCAAAGTCGCCACAGCCAAATTAAAACGTTTTAAACTGATGCCTGAGAAGATACAAGTTCACCTGTACAAGGCGCTGGTGAGGCCTGTGTTGTAGTACCCATCTATACCACTCATCACACTCGGGAAGACTAAACTACAACAACTACAGAGCTTCCAAAACAAGTGCTTGAGATCAGCCATTGGCCAAGTGCCATCCTACCAGGAGACAGTGGAAACCATCCACCTAAGAAATAAAACAGAGGCCCTCAACTTCAGGTTCCAAATCCTAGGGAAGAAGATTTGGGACAAACTCCTGGACGACCCTCACAGCCCAGACCACCTACGCGGGGAAGACATCAACGGAGGGAGACCCCACGCCTGGTGGCCCCGGAGTCTGCCCGCACTACAACAACCCAACCCGCGACCCATCTATGTCCGCCACAGTGATGCACCTTAGATTAAAACTTAGATGATATAAATTCACATTTAACAAGTCGCAATCAAGTGAGTCCATAACGTAATACACTATAAGATTTTAATAAACTTGTAACTGTAAAATAAATCTAGTCATTGTCTACTAAAATAACCATTGTGCAACCTCATCCTAAATCCTAGGTTAGCTTAGTTAGGCAACAAACTCTGTCATATGTAAAACAAGGGGTGTCGTCCCCCGCTGTTTAACTCATTAAACTTCTTTTCCAACCTTTCCCCCCACGACTATATGTTGTGACTTCTCCGTCCCTCATGTCTGGCTGTGCCTTGAGCCCCAGCATTCCTTCCATCCTTTCCCCACCTTAACCTTAAAAAAGGCCAGCTCATGTTCCCCTAATGGAGCCCCACCTATATGCTCCAACTGCCGAACACAAATAACAGTCCAACATATTCTCATTGAATGCCCTATTTATAATCGGTATCGAACAATGTGCTTCACTAACCCTACAATGTAAGATATTTTAGCAGAGACCCCAAAATTTTCGCTAAGTTCAGTTTTGACCTTTTTGAAATACTGTAATCTCCTCCAAACAATATAACACTAAATTATAGAAACACAAATATGTTAACTAATCCCTCTGGCCAGCCCTAGGAGAGACTCAAATGGGTGTCAGTGGTCTGGTTAAACTAAATCTTGATGATGATGATGATTATCGGCGAATGTTCACTTTACAGTCGCTGTTGTGGTGGTGGAGGTTTGGGGGGGGGGGGGAGGATCCACTTGCAGTTCACTATGAATACATGAAATAGGAAGGGTTTCTTGGGCAGTTGATCCAAAAAGGTTTACCAAAACGTTATGTCAGAGTAATAATACTTAACCTAGGTGTTACTAATACCATTAATTTACTCTAGAATATAAAAGCCTGCATCAGTTACCACTGTAGGTTATGTATCTATGCTACTGTGCCGAGTAGCAACCTTGTAAATAAGCTACTGTGCCGAGTAGCATTTATATATGTAATTACGTGGCAACACTGCACGTGTTATGTGGCAACATTGTCCCGAGGCTGCCATATGGCAAGGCAGCCTCAGTCTGACTCCGTGCCTCGTGCATGGCACACGCTAGTCACCACTTGTATTTCTCCTATCCGTTAATAAATGGACTTCAGTGTTACCCGGTGTTTCCCTACCTATCACTGCCTTCTTCAGGGAACATTTGGAGCCTTCATGGCGCAGTGAGTAGGATCTGTGGACTTACAAGTGTGTGAACAATGGACAGTTAGCCGGCGATGTGCGCGTCGACTCTTAGTGTGTTGTGTTGTGTTGCGTTGTGTTTCGCCGCGACGTGCAGTGTTGCGCCTTCACAGTGCGTTTTAGTGACGGTGGCAGTGTTAGTGTCAGTGTATTAGCTGAGAGTTGAGCATTGGCCTGTTTTTTGTGGTACCCAAAGAGCACGCAGACGTACAGCGTACACCCTTCTCGCGTGACATCTGGGGAGACACTGACGTTCTTGCCTCCGCGGCGGCTCCAGCCTAAGGCCACCACATCTGCTGTCTCAGACACACACACACACACACACACACACACACACACACACACACACACACACACACACACACACTCACGGAGAGAACAGTGGACTCTATGCGTTATTTCTGCGCTGTTTATGTCATATATATGTGGTTCGAGCTGATGAGGCGCCACTTTATATACTAAACAGCGCAGTTCAAGCATATTAAGATGGGCGGTAAGAAGGGACAACGTCAAGATGGGAGATACTCCCCACCACCATCCCCTCCACCGGGCGCAGACTCTCATCCTCCACCTCCAGCGACGGACATTGCCACAATTCTGAGGTGGATGGACGACAGGGACGAGAGATGCAGAGAAATGGAACTTCAGAGGGAGGAAATACGAAGAGAGGAGGAAAAAGCGCGTTTTGATGCACTATTGGCGACCCTGGCGCTAACCCACCCTCCCTCACTCGCAGGTATCGCGCACCAAGGCGCCAGTATCCTCCCTCCTCCACCACACCAGTGTCCTCCAGGCACTCTTGCTACTCCAACAGCTCCCAAGGCATCTGTTTAACCCCCACCCGCCCTCTCACCAGACGTCACGTTTAAGCTTTTTCGTGAGTGGAGGCGGCGGTGGACAGATTACTCCACTATGGTGGACCTTGACAGCATGCCTCCAAACAAACAGCTCATCCAACTGCGGATGTGTTTGTCGCTGGAGACCCAGAGAGTTTTGGAGCACACGTTGCAAGTGCCTCCCGATTCTACGTCTTCAGTGACGTATGTGCTCGACCTTTTGCAGGAGCACGTTAAGGGTCGGAATAACGAGGCTTCCTCCACACTCCAGGTGGTAGTGACTGAATGTCGGTCATACGAGGCCACCAAGTCCACCACCTCTGCCTTACGGGCCCCACCTGCTGTGAGAGCTATCTCACAGTACAAGAAGGGTAAGAAGGCGGCCAACAACGTGAAGGCTGCCGCATGTTCTTCCACGCCCCCGCCTAGTGCTTTCTGTGGCAGCTGTGGAAAGCAGCATGGCCCCAAGACATGCCCGGCCGCCGACGCACTGTGTCGTGGATGTGACCATAAGAGCCACTGGTCTAACATAGACAGGTGCCCTGCACGAGGCAGCAAGTGTCAGGCCTGCGGTCGCTATGGACACTACGACAAGTGCTGCCGCCAACCCAAGCCCAAAAGCCCGAGACGAGGAGGAAAGCAGCGCACTTCTCTCGGGGTGGTTCGCATGCAGCCCCCTTCAGATGGCCCACGCAGCCCCAAGCAGCAGCTGAGTCACATCAGGAGGGTGGATTCGACCACACGCCCCAGGGCTATCCCTTCCCCTACCATCTGCGTCGCCGTCACACACGGTGATGTATCGGGTCACATCGAGGTGATACCGGACATCGGCGCTGATACTACGGTGATAGGCCTGAAGCACCTCCAGAAACTGGGCCTCACCAAACGCGGCCTGGGACCACCGCCGCAGCTGCAGTACTACAATGCGGACGGTTCCCAGATGCCGGATGCTGTGGGCTCCTTTCAAGCGGAGATCACTTACAGCGACAGGTTGTGTCACGGATGGATCGACGTGCAGCCTACTCTCGCTACACCCTTGTTGTCGTGGGAGCACTGCAAGGAGTTACGCGTGGTGCCCAGAGACTTTCCTGAGCAGATCCCAGCTGCTTGGTACACCGCCAGCAGGGTGCGTGAATCAACGAGCGACGCGCCTGGCGCTGCCGCACAGAGCTGCCCAGAACCCGCGTCCACTCCCGCCCCGCCTCCACCCAAGTCACAGCTGCTTCCTCTTCACAGCGAGACGTCTCCTTCAGCCGCAAGGGCCTACTTCCTGAAGGAGTACTCGGATGTGCTGGTGACGAAGGAGGCCCTACGGACCACGCCACTGAAGGCTATGGCGGGTCCGCCTATGAGGATACACCTGCGGGAATATGCACAGCCGTTTGCCATACACACTCCCCGGTTGATCCCTCTCGCCTTCAGGGATTCAGTCAAGAAGGAACTGGATTCCATGGTGGCCCAGGGTGTCATCGTACCCGTTGGTGACGACCTGTCCTCTTGGTGCCACCCTCTAGTCGCTGTGGCTAAGACTAACGGTGGTGGAGTGCGGATTACTACCGACTTGTCTAAGCTTAACAGCCAGGTGTCCCGTCCCGCCCACCCTTCACCCACACCTTTTGCAGCTATACGGAGTGTGGACCCGAAGGTACGGCACTTCTCGACAATGGACGCCCTCTGTGGTTACTGGCAGATCCCACTGAAGAAGGAGGATCAGCCACTGACCACTTTCATCACGCCTTACGGACGCTTCCGCTACTGCCGTGGCCCTATGGGATTCGCTGCTACGGGGGACGCCTCCTGTCTCGTCTCCGTGGTGACATGGCACTTCAAGGTGTGACCAACTGCGTGAAGGTAGTGGATGACGTCCTCCTCTACGATGAGGACTACCTGACGCATCTACGCCGCATCGACGAGGTACTGACCAGGTGTAGGACGCACGGCATCACTCTGAATGCCGAGAAGTTCATCTTGGCCACACCTGCAGTGTCTTTCTGCGGCTACCGACTCTCAAGGGATGGCATTGCTGCGGACCCGGAGAAAGTTCGCGCCATAGCGGACTTTGCAAAACCTGCCAACCTTATGGATCTCAGGTCTTTCATGGGCCTGGTGAACCAGCTGGTAGAATTTTCTCCTGACGTCTCCGCCGCTGCCGGGCCTCTCCGCCCCCTGATGAGCCCCAAGAGGACTTTCACGTGGACCCCTGACCATGACCTCACCTTTCATAAGGTGAAGGAGGCCCTGTCAAGTCCACCTATCCTCGCTACTTTCGACCCAGCACTCCCCACCGTCCTCCAGACAGACACCTCACTCCTGTACGGGGTTGGTTACGCCCTTCTCCAGGATCACGGTGGAGGAAAGTACCGGCTCGTACAGTGTGGCTCTCGCTTCCTCACTGATGCTGAGTCTCGCTACGCTACCATCGAGCTGGAGCTGCTGGCAGTGGTATGGGCCTTATCGAAGTGCAAATTTTACTTGATTGGCCTACAGCACTTCGACCTTATCACAGACCACAGGCCCTTGGTCCCCATTCTTAGTCACTATTCGCTGGACGCCATCGAGAATTCCCGCCTCCAGCGCCTGAAGGAGAAGATTTTGGCCTTCGTCTTCACCGCGGCTTGGCGCGCAGGTAAGGAGTTGTGCATCCCGGATGCCCTCTCCCGCTCCCCAGTCAGCCGCTCTACACCTGAAGATGAGATGCTCAGCACCGAGGCCGATTTCTCCGTTAGCAACATCGTCATTTTGCAGGCCGTACAGTCCCTCGCCTGCACCCAGGCCTCAGTGTCGCCACCCGACAGCAATCTGGCCCTTGAGGAACTACGGACTGCTGCACGCGACGACCCCTCCTACACTCAGCTCTTGAAGAGTGTGAGGACTGAGTTCCCTCGCGACCGTTTTGACCTCCACAACGCCCTACTCCCGTATTGGAAGATACGTGAGGACCTCTACGCGTATGGGGACCTCGTTCTGTACGGTGCCCGTGTGGTCGTCCCTGCAGCTCTCCGTCGTCGCGTTCTGGCCCGCTTACACGACAGCCATCGTGGAGCAGAGGCCACCAAGCCCCGCGCAAGGCAGGCTGTGTACTGGCCCGGCATTGACGCGGATATCGTCAATACGGTCCGTGCCCGTGAGCCCTGCCAGATCATGCAGCCCAGTCAACAGCAGGAGCCCCTCTTGTGCGACGACGAACCCACCAGGCCCTTTGAGTCCGTGTCGGCTGATTTCTTCAGCACAGCTGGGAAACATTTCCTAGTTGTCGCCGACCGACTCTCTGGCTGGCCTGTGGTGGTAATCTGTGGCTCGGACGCGATGTCCATAGCCACCATTCGCCACTTCCGGCACCTCTTTCGTGACCTGGGCGTCCCCGTACGTCTGCGGACAGACGGTGGGCCACAGTTCACCAGCCGGGACTTCACAGGATTCCTGGAGCATTGGGGAGTCCGCCACATCGTGTCAACACCCCACTACCCACAGTCAAACGTCCATGCTGAGGCTGCGGTCAAGACAGTCAAGCACCTCATCCTCAAGGTGGCCCCTTCAGGCAACATAGACTGTGAGGCGTTTGACAAAGGACTCCTGGAGTTACGTAATACTCCAACCTACACAGGACGCTCCCCTGCCCAGATCCTGTATGGTCACCCTCTCCGCTCTTGCGTTCCTGAACACGCCAAGGCCTTTGCGAAGGAGTGGCAGACCAGAGCCGAGAGCTGCGACCGCCGCACCGCTTCACGTGCCCAGGACGCCAAGGCTCGGTATGACGACCGTGCCCGCCCTCTTCAGCCACTGGAGATTGGTGCCCTTGTCCGCATCCAGGACCTGACGACGACACGTTGGGACAATGTGGGCATAGTGATGGGCGTCGGCCGGTCGCGGGACTACAAGGTCAGGATGCCGAGCGGCCGTTTCTGGTGGAGGAAATGCCACTTCCTCCGGCCAGTCCCACCCCCTGCTGCTGGCCCCCTGACCGAGGACGAGTCCCCTACACCTCACGAGGATCCGCCCCACAGTGCACCTCGACGCTCGGAGCGACTTAGGACTAAGTAGTCCGCTCAAGACAAAGACTATGAGCGTGAGGGGGGGAGGGAGATGTAGGTTATGTATCTATGCTACTGTGCCGAGTAGCAACCTTGTAAATAAGCTACTGTGCCGAGTAGCAACCTTGTAAATAAGCTACTGTGCCAAGTAGCAACCTTGTAAATAAGCTACTGTGCCGAGTAGCAACCTTGTAAATAAGCTACTGTGCCGAGTAGCAACCTTGTAAATAAGCTACTGTGCCGAGTAGCATTTATATATGTAATTACTTGGCAACACTGCACGTGTTATGTGGCAACGTTGCCCCGAGGCTGCCATATGGCAAGGCAGTCTCAGTCTGACTCCATGCCTCATGCATGGCACACGCTAGTCACCACTTGTATTTCTCCTATCCGTTAATAAATGGACTTCAGTGTTACCCGGTGTTTCCCTACCCATTACTGCCTTCTTCAGGGAACACTTGGAACCTTCAACCACAACATAATATTACTGTGCCATTTCAGATATGCCTGCAGGACGAGCAAATTCGTCGGTAGTGATTGCTGAGCGAGGCCAAATCATCAGGATGTGGAGAGCCGGGGCAACTGTGCTGAACATTGCTGACGAAGTGGGAAGGAGCACCAAGACGATTAGGAGGTGGATCCGCCGGTGGGAGGAAGAGGGCTCAGTGGAGACGAAACCTCGAAGCGTGAGGCCACGAGTAACGTCGGCAAGGATGGACGCCATGATTCTTGGCAGCTGCAACGGCATATCCAATGCGAACATCAGTGGAACATACAAGGAATCTGGGCCTCAACTGCCATCACATGACGACGAGACGCCAACTTCATGAAGCCGGGGTCGACTGCCATATTCCAGCTCACAAAGGATGGCTATCACCTACTCACAAGGAGTGTTGACTCGGCTTTGCATTGGAACACCTTCCACATAGAAAAGAATACTGGAGAACCATTATATTTACCGATGAAACGGTGTTCAGGTCAGTGGGAGCCAAAGCAAGGCAGTACTGGCAGCCCCCCAACACCCGCTACCATGAGAAACACATTCAACATCGCGCAGTGAGTGGTAGGGTGTCAGTGTGGCTGGACCAAATACTAAGATGTGTGTATTGGTGTATTGTTTGGATTTTAGTATTGTTTGTAAATACAATTAATATATATTAACTCACCTACAGTGTTATCTTAAATCCATGTCCTTAATGATGCCTTGAACTATATCGCATGAAAATTCATAACAAAGTAACTTAACAGACACAAATTATGTATTGTGTGGTATACAATGATCTGTATGACACGTCGTGGAGTGTGTTGTCTTATAACACAATATAATTATATAGTTACAATTGCTACCATCATTGAAATGCTCATGATGTTCAGCACACAATATTAATGGTAACTGAACACACTCCAAAATATATGAAGCTTGCATATTGTGGTGGGGTGTTTAAACACTGGAACTTGGAAGAATTGGAACTAGATTAAGCCTGAATACTATTTTACAATACTGATAACTTTTTCACTCCACTCTTTTTAACATAAGTATATAATTATATAATATTGCATATTATCACAAATATTTATTAAGCAAAGGATGGGTTGGAATATAAATAAATATTACCATAATCTCTTTGTCGGAATAACAACAAAATTGTGACGTGGTTGCTGAGTAAAACTAGCTGATCCTTGCATATTTCACTTTTATCCTTAATATATTCCATTCTTTAAAGTATCATCGTGACCTGAGCGGCAATAAGAACCCAGGACACTGCACCTGTTCCATGAATTCGTAACCATAAAGAAACAACTGTAAGACAAAACGTAGTTAAAAAGGCAGCTTGAAATTATGATGGTATAAATAATAAATAAACCTGCCTCTCATCCAGCCCCCACCTCCTCTATTCCACCCCCCCCAAACACACTACAATAGGCGACATCTGTTGTCTGACCATAGCATTTCGCCCAGCTGTTTCGAAACTTCAGACTCAAGGCTATTCGAAACCTCACTGTGGCTGGGTAGTGGAAACGACTTTTGTGCATGATAGTACAGGTATAGTAGGTGTTGTAGAACTGTTGTACAAGAACAGGAGAATCGACCCGGTAGATGTGAGTTCATTATTGGCGGATGTGACTCATTTACGGGCCTTTCTCAAGCAACTAGCAAAAAGGGTGTGGTTATCTATGCTAAGCAAGACCTTAGAGCCAGCTAGGAGAGGGTACAGTGAGAGGATGTTTTTGAAAAATCAAAGCTGTGAAAAATTAAATTAAAGGTGAGACTTACCTATTGTCGGCGTATCTACAGATCCCTAAACTGAAGCTTATTAATCCAAAAGTACCTAAGAGATTAATAAACAATGCAACGGTGCTCAACCCTTGCCACCTCATTGTCATGGGGGACTTTAACTATGGCGACATCGACTGAGGAAAACAATCGACACTAAATGACCTAAATAGCCCTGCTACTCTTTTTCGTAGAAAATTTGAGATAATTTTCTGTTCCAACATGTTAAGGACCCGACTCATTATAGAGGGGAGCAAACACCCAAGCCACTGGACCTCATCATAACAAACGAGAAGGGTATGGTGGCTAGCCTGGAACACCTAGCCCCCATTGGCCCCAGCCACCACGTAAAGTTGTCGTTCAGATTTAACTGTTACTTGGTTCACGACAAAACCAGGCCAATGTTCAAATATTACATTCGAAATTATGACGGGATGAGGGAGGAGATGAGGGGTATCCACTGGCTTGAATCACTAAGGTATAAGACCGCAGACACTATGCTGAATATCAGCCACTCAAGTAAACCATTTGATCGAGAAATATGTATCCGAGACCAAACCCAGTGCCTCCAGGAATACAAGGAGACCGCTACACATGAAATGTGCGGCGGTCGAAAAAATTAAGAAAAACCCCCCAGATATTTAAGTCATGGGATAGGACAAACGATGAGCAGGACAGGAGGATGTATGCAAAGATAGTGTGTAGAAGGGCTGAAAAGGAATTCCGGAGGTGGATTACAAGAGAGGTCAAGTCAAACCCAAAGGTGTTTTACCGCTACACAAAGTCGAAATTTTAAAACATGAGTAAGAGTATCGGACCTGCGGCTTGGAGATGGTAGTTATGCAGATTCTGACCATGACAAAGCGGAGGCATTAAACAGTTAATCGGAGACTTTCTCTATGATCACAAGCAGTGTGTTGTGATTAATGGAACAAAATCGTCATGTGTACCCGTGACAAGCGGGGTACCACAGGGCAGTGTACTGGGCCCGCTGTTGTTTGCTTGCTTCATTAATGACATGCCAGAAGCTATACTGTGAAAAACTGCAGAAAGATCTCTGTGAGCTTCAAGAATAGTCGAAGAAATGGCTGGTAAGATTCAATTTCACTAAGTGTAAGAGGCTGCACCTGGGACGTAACTAACGGTATGGAGGCGTATCATTTGTCCCAACGGGATGGAGAAACTGCCATAATTGAGACTGAATGAGAAAAGGACCTGGTTGTATATGCTGACAATGAACTTAAGTTCTTTGGCCATTGTGAGAAGAAGGTGGAACAATCAACTAAATTATTAGGTATTATAAGAAGGTCGTTTAGATATCTAGACGGTCCATCGTTCGTAACGATCTACAAGAGTGAAGTGCTTCTCCGCCTGGAGTATTGTCACCCCGTCTGGTCCCCGAGATATGCTGAGGACTGTCAGTTGATTGAAAATGTCCAAAGGAGAGCCACCAGACTGGTGCCGGCACTTCGGCACCTCAGTTACCTAGAGAGATTAGAGCGCCTGCAATTGCCAAGCTTATACTGTACTACACACGGGCATGGGGGGACCTAATTGAGGTGTATAAACATCTCAAAGGGCACTAGTCATTCGACTGTTCTTACCTGGAGCTGACGGACGCTAGCCCCACAAAGGGTCACAGCTTAAGGTTGAAGAAGCCACAAGTCCAGAAAAATGTGAGGGCAATTTTTTTCGGAATGAGAGTTGTGAACTCATTGAACAACCTGCCAGAGAGTGTTGTGAAGGCACCGAGTGTAAGCTCTTTCAAGACCAGACTTGACAAGCACTGGAGCAGGTTCCGATATATTCAGGAGCCAGTGCAGGCCCAGTATTTGCCAACAGCGCGTAACAGAGACGTGACCGAATACTCAAGCGGCTAACGAGCCGATCAGTGGCGAAGAGGATAAAAGTAAAAGTAAAGTAAAGAGACATAGATGACAAAGTATTTGTGGAGAGACATAAATAATTTAGTAATTGTGGTGAGACAGAAATTACCCAGTGATTACTGGAGAGGTTTGGGGTACTTATTTCTAACTACAGGAGCGAACATAAACACCTGTAGAGTTTTGTGTTTTTTATTCAACGAAAATATACAAGGGTGTGCTTATAAGCACAGGTAGTCCCTTCACTCCTATATGGGTCAACTGGCCCCTCTCTAAACTCCCAGGCGACATGTGGTAAGTGGTACATTAGCAGCTTCCAGATGTCGCCAGGCACATTATCTAAGCGTGTGGTGACATGAAACAGGGGTATTGCCTTCGCTACTGACTTGAGAAGTAATGTATATAAATGAGGTACATACATGGTATACATACAACATACATAATATACATACACCTCTCCCCCCCCCCCCTCTATACGCTCATAGCAAAGTCTTGAGCGGACCTTTTCCTGTGGATCCGTTCTGAGCGTCGTGGGGCTTGATCACTGGGGGGGATATGGGACTCAGCAATGGTGGTGGGGTCAGCAGAAGGCGTTGTTACTGGGCTGAGAAACGGTGGTTCCTCCACCACACACGACCAACTGGGTAACCGCACCTGGTAGTCCAGTGACCTGCCGAGACCCATGATTACGCCCACTTTGTCCCAACGTAGGGAGGTCGGGTCCTGAACACGGACTTGGGTGCCGACACTCAACCTGGGGAGAGGATGGGCGTGGCCGTTGTAGCAGGCGACGACGTCTTGAACACGTTCGGCGACTCGGCGATCACAATCCTCTGTCTTGGCCTGCCACTCCTTGGAGAAGGACTGAGGGTGGGCAGGGACACAAGAACGGAGGGGGCGTCCATAAAAGACCTGGGCAGGGGAGCGTCTGGTGTAATTGGGTGTGTTGCGGAGTTCAAGGAGACCCTGGTCGAACGCCTCGCAGTCAATGTTCCCAGAAGGGGCCACTTTGAGGATGAGGTGCTTCAGGGATTTGACAGCAGCCTCAGCGTGGTAGTCCAGGCACTCAGCAAAGTCCCGGCTTGTGAACTGGAGCCCCCGTTGGTTCACAGGCGCACAGGAACGCCCACATAACGGAAGTAGTGGCGGAACTTGCTGATGGTGGCGGTAGATGTCGTATCATTACCGCACTTGATGACAACCGGCCAACCAGAGAGACGGTCGACGATAACAAGGAAGGACTTTCCTGACACCCAGAAAAAGTCGGCTGACACAGACTCAAAGGGGCGGGTGGGGTTGTCGTCACTCATGAAGGGTTCCTGCTGCTGGCTGGGTTGTACTACTTGGCAGGGCTTACACACATGGACAGCATTGGAGATGTCGGGGTCGATGCCAGGCCAGAACACAGTCTGTTTTGCACGCCCTGTGGTGGCCTCAGCTCCACGGTGACTGTCGTGGAGGCGAGAGATGACGTGGGGACGTGAAGCAGCAGGGACAACTACCGAAGGAGAGGTGTCACTGGCCTGAGGTAGGGGTAGGGCGACAGCAAGATGGTTGCTGCTCCCTTCGTGCACCCTGTTGGCATATTTTACCTCGAGAATCGGTGTTGGGAAGTCCTGGGCGATGATGGCCAACTCTTGGCAATGTCTGTAGGACAGCAAAGGAGTCGGGACACCATTATGCACGTCAATCCAGGCTTGACACGACCTGTTGCCAATGGTGACATGTGCATAGAGTGAACCTAGGGCTGGGGCCATCTGTGAACCATCTGCCGTGATGCGGAGGTCCTTGGGAGGCGGTCCTAGATCACTTGGAGAGAGCCCCCAAGCATTGCAAATGCTGGGGAATGATCGAGACAGGATGACACACTGCCGTAGGTCACGCTGACGCTGATGTGCTGGGGAACTTTGGTCCTGGGACGCGAGGAGGAGTACACCCGCCTAATATGGGTCGGGCTTTGTCCAGGGTCGTCGTGCCTCTGATTTGACGACTGTGGGCGGCCCTCACTGGTGGAAGGGCGCTGCTGCTTCTGCCGACACTGTCCCTTGGGTTTGTTGGTCGGGCAACACTTGTCGTAGTGGCCCAGACGACCACACACATTGCACTGGACGCGCTTCGCTGGGCACCATACTGTAAGTGACCAGTGGCCCTTGCGGTCACAACTGTTGCAGGTAAACTCAGCAGCTGGACACACCTGTGTTCCGTGATGCCTACCACAGCTGTTGCAAAGGGAACCGGGCGTGGGCATGGTGGGCATAGGCGTTGGGGCAGACTTCTTGTGTTTCTTGTATTGGGACATACCCCATACAGCTGTACGGGGAGCTCGGATGGCAGAGGTGGCACACATGGCAGCCTCATATGAGCGACATACTGTCAATACATCCTTAAGAGAAGAGGAAGAGTCGAGGGAGGTGAGGCGTTGGACAAGCTCCTTGTCCTTAACACCCATCATGATCACCTGCTTCAACTGGGTCTCCTCGCACTGCTGGTGATTACCGGGACATATGTCTATCTCTTCCGAGGCTCTCTTGAGTCGTACATAGAAATCGTCAAAAGTCTAGCCCTCCATCTGTCTACAGCTAAACACTTCCCTCCTGCGGAGAGCTTCATTCCGCTGACCTTTGATGTGCCGTTCTAGAACATCCAGTACCTCCTCTACAGACAACAAAGACGTCGGGGGCACTTGCAATGTATGTTCCAACACATGCTGAGTTCCCAAAGACAGGCACATATGTAGCTGAATGAGTTGTTTAGGCTGTGGCAAGCTCTGGAGATCCACCATTGTAGCATAATCAGTCCACCGTCGCCGCCACTCACGAAAAGTCTGGAAAGTCTCATCAGGCTTCAAGGTGGGTGGGGGTTGGACAACCACTTTGGCAGAGGGCGTTGACGAGGTATCTGAGCCAGTCGGTACCGGAGCAGTGGAAGAGCCAAGGGCTTGATTAGCAGTGACGCTAGATATGAAAGCGGCAAACCGTTCGCTATCTTCCAATCTCCTTTGGTGGTATCTGTTTGATTCGACTTGTCTCCTCTCTTCATCCTCAGCACGTCTTCTCGATTCGTCCTCACGCCTTTCCTCCCTCATAAGCTTCATCAGAGCAATTATCTCTGAAGACAAGGCTGAGGGTCGAGGGGTGTAGCTGGGAGATGTGTTGGGAGAGGGTGGGGCGTCGCGCTCTGACTGGTCATCCATCTCTGTAGAGCTGTCATCCGTCTGATTCATCCGGGCGCTAGGGACACCCCTGCGTGAGGCCCGGGGCATAATTACTTTATCTGTATATTGTATCTCAAATCAGTGTTGACCGGTCAGCCCGTCGTATCAACCAGATCTGAGAAAAAAAATTAATTGCATTTATATATATATATATATATATATATATATATATATATATATATATATATATATATATATATATATATATATATATATATATATATATATATATATATATATTGTCATGTGCCTGTAACTCTTAGAAACACGCATGTCGTGTGGTATCTGTTTACACCTCCACTCCACACAAGCTATTAATAACTTGTTATTTTTACTATTATCTTATTGTTGTTCTTAGTTACTTAGGTTAATTGTATAGCTATGTATGGCATTAATATGCATCATTTGTGTTACTCTGTTTAATCAAACCAAGAGTAATATTAATTAGTTATAAGACTATTTGGCAACTGTCCTGGGTCACGTGAGCTAAGACGCTCCTCACTCACATGCTGTATGGCCAGAGACTCTCTCTCTAGTAAACCGTGGTATAGGCAGGACATATCCACACCAACTCTAGCCTCGACACTTGCCCAGTACAGACGTGCCTTGTTCAGTCATCTACAATACCCTAGTGGTATCTGGTAATTAGTGGCACATTAACTAGGCCTAGGAAGGGATCCTAGTGTTAAGGAATCTCCTATTTGGTAGGAAATAACCAGTTGGTTGTGATTGCTGTGTATATATTGTAATGTCTGTGTTTAATATAGTTAAAGTTAAGTAGTATTCATTTGATCTACAGTAACTCCTTAACGGTATATTTTCACCCTTCCGGCATCACTCTTATTTTAATATACAATCACTTCTTACCTTAAATTCCATGGTTGCTAGACAGTACTCCTTTAAGAACATAAATTGAATTATTTAATTATCTTCCCATTTGTAACTCACTTACTCCAACTTATTCTTATTTATTCAAGTACATTCAGTTGAGTCGGTTTTTGTGGGGATAATTATTGCCATGTTACCTGTTTGTTCCTTTATTTGATGATAACTTGGGGTAAGTTTCACTCCCCAGGTATAAAGGATATTGGGATCACGACAATATATATATATATATATATATATATATATATATATATATATATATATATATATATATATATATATATATATATATATATATATATATATATATATATATATATGCTGATAACCACAAGGAAGGAAGAAAACACGAAGTTCCCAAGTGCTTTCATGTAATTCACATCTTCAGGGGTGAGGACAGCGCTTGGGAACTTCGTGTTTTCTTCCTTCCTTGTGGTTATCAGCATATACCTAGATCACGCGCACCTACATTTTTCTCAACAGAATTTGGTACCTCCTCTGGAGCCCTGTCTATGCCCACTGACTCATCTCACACCGGAGGCCGTTCCCTCCTCTTCTTACAATGGAACATCTAGGAACTTAGACCTCGCCAGACAGACCTCGCCCAGTTTGTGCTCTCTCATCAAGTAGATGTTGCCCTACTTCAGGAAACCATCACAGACGATATTACTCCACTCCCCCTCTCTGGCTATACTGTTTACACCCTGCCTCGGTACCGTGGGCAGGCTCGTGGCCTCCTCACCCTTGTGCGTAACACCATGCCATCTGTTCGCCTTCCTTCACCTGACTCACATGGACCCCCGTCTGAATTACTTTCTGTCTCCCTTACTCTTGGTGACCAGACCCTTCGTGTAGTCAATGTTCATTTCATGAGTGATTCTCTGGACCCCTAGGTTCTTCACGACCTCCATGATGGGATTCCCACTATTGTTCTTGGTGACTTTAATGCCCGCCATCCCATTCTTACTCCGGATCATCCCACTCCATGTACCTATAACAGATCACACCTCGCACAGTTTCTTAATGGGGATGATGATGTTCTCTCTCTTTGTCCTGACGATCCTACTCGCCTCCCCCATAGTTTCCTTGATGTTGGCTTACTATTGAACGGTCATACCTCCTTTCATCCTACCGTCTGCACCGAGCCTGCTCTGTATAGTGACCATCTTGCCGTTACTACCCATCTGAGGCTCTCCTTCTCTGCCCCGATATCAGCTCCTTATCGATCCCCTCGCCTTCGTCTCACACAAGATGCTGTTCCTTCCTTTACCCAATACCTTTCTACCTGGGCGGATTCCTATTTTGTCCCCCAGTCCCTTGACTCTTACAGCGCTGATTTTGTTGATGCCGTGTATGACTCTGTCAATCGCGCTACCCCTCCACGCCCTCCCCGACACCCCAGAAGTGCCACCAACTACTGGTATCGTATCCCTGCCATGAGACATCTCCGGCAGGTGACCCGTGATCTCCACTCTGCCATACGGAGGTCTCGGTCTCCAGAGGACTGGGAAGACTTCAAAAATTGGTGCTCCTTTGCAACTCAGGAGCGCCGTCGGATTCGTGAGGCGGACTGGCTATCCTTCACGGGGTCTCTATCGTTCCAGTCGTCGCCCTCTTATGTATGGAATCGGATTAATGCTATACGGGGTACTCGACGGAGGCCTCCTCCCCACCCTGACCCCGCCTCCCTTGCCTGCTCTTTAATGAAGGACTGGGCACAAGCTTCCTCCCCTGAGGCACTTCCAGATCCAATGCAGGAGGCAGTGCAGGCTTGCATCGATGCGTCTGAGCCTGTTGTTCGTGCTGCTCTTACCTCCCCTGCCCCCACTGATCATCCCATCACACAGTTCGAGCTTGACAGTGCTCGTCGCTCTAGAAAAGACACCTCTCCTGGGGATGATCAGATAACCTACTCCGTCCTCAATGCCTGTACTAATATTCCTAACGGCCCCTTGCTTGCTCTCTACAATATGTCTTATGAACATGGGGTTCTCCCGTCCAACTGGAAAAATGCCACTATTATCCCCATCCCTAAGCCGGGAGATCCTGGGAAATATCGACCCATTAGTCTTACCTCCTGTGTTTGCAAGATGATGGAGAGGATACTCCATCGTTGCCTTCTTCACACCATAGGCGGCTTCCACAACTCCCTCAATGGTTTCATACAACATTGCAGCGCAGCACACTCCATTGCTTCCTTTTATTGCAATCAGACTGCCCGCATCTCCGTCTTCCTTGATATCAAGGGAGCCTTTGATACGGCTCAGCCTGCCCTCATTTTAGCTGAACTTGTGCGGTTAGGGGTTAAAGGGAGACTTCTACAATGGATCGCCTCTTACCTCACTGGACGTCAGGCCAGGGTTCGCGTTGAAGGCTCTATATCTCCTGTTCAAGAAATGAACCTCGGCACCCCTCAAGGTGGAGTCCTGAGTCCCACCTTGTTTAACACTCTCATGCACTCCATTGCATCTCTCCCGTGGCCGACAGAAGTTGTCCACTCAGGATATGCCGACGATGTCCTCCTCCAAGCCCCTGACTACCGCAGCATGCAGGAAGCCCTTGATCTGGTCTCCAGAGAGTGTGATTCACTTGGTTTCCTTCTTTCAACTGCGAAAACAAAAGCCATGTGGCCCGGTCGTGTTGTACCTCCACCCCTTCTCTTATCAGGAACGCCCTTGGACTGGGTTAATGAGACAAAATACCTGGGTGTGTATGTAACTTGCACACGTTGTCAGATCCCTGAAGTCCGCTATCTTCGAGACATATGCTTTCGGCGTCTCGCTCCCCTCTTTACCATGTGCAGGGGTTTCCTTGGTGCCACCATCCCTGTACTTCTCACCATGTACAAGTCCTTTGTCCGTTCCTGTGTCGACTACGCCGCCCCTGCCCTCGTCAACATTAGTCGGACTGCTGTCAACCGTCTCGAAGTTATCCAGAGGAAAGCTGCTCGTATCATCCTTGGGGCTCCTCAGTGGACACGCTCTACTTCTCTATATACCGAACTTGGTCTTTCCCCCTTACAGGATCGTGTCCAGGAGTTTTACCTAAAAACTGCCGTTTCCATTCTACGGGATCCTCGGGCAACTATGTCCAAACCAACTTGACTCCTGCTGTCCGAGGCCGACCTCCATCTAGAAGACAGTGGCGAGGGTCACTCATCCGAGCCCTTCAGGAACACGACCTCCTGCCTGATATTGTTGTCACCCCTGCTGTTGGTCCGTCTCCTTCTCCCTGACTGGATTTTCAACCTGAAGTGATTGCCCTCGGTGGACCGCTCCCGAAATCCCAGGTGAATCCTGTTATTCTCTGCAAATACCACCTCTCCAGGATCGCCCACTGGTCCCCAGGTAGGGTCGTCCTCTACACCGTTACAGGTAGGGCCGGGGCTGGTGTCTACATCTCCCGTCCTGATGACCCTGAGCCTATCAAACTGTCTCTCAGAGTTTCTGACTGGGCATCTTCCACTCAGGCTGAACTAATAGCCCTCCTTGCTGCCCTTCTCGCTGAGGAAGAAGCAGATGGTTTCTGCCCGTTGCTTGTCTGCTGCGATTCCAGGTCTGCTCTCGACGGGATCGCATTTGGATCAGGGGAAAATAAGGACCTCATCCTCCGAATACGAGGGTTAACATCCACACTTCAGGATGCAGGCCGTCCTGTGACATTCCTATGGATACCCAGTCATGTCGGTATCTTGGGGAATGAGGCAGCAGATCGCCTTGCCAAGACTGGCTGCAACAAGGCTACACCTGACTACGTTGTTCCTCGAACACTTTTACAGCTTAGGACCCAAATTCGCCGCATACAGAGAGAAGCTCGGGAAGCAGCCATCCCCCTGGACTCCCCGCCCACCTGGTACGATGTCCTCCGTAAACTTCCTGACCTCTCGTACGTCTATGGGAAAGGGTCGCGGAAAGGGGACGTGATTGCTGCCCGTATCATCATTGGGTATGACTTTGCTTGGGAGATTGGTATCCCCGCATCCCCTGAGCAATGCTCTTGTGCATTATGCAGAAGACCCGACAGCAGCACCCTTATCCACTACCTCCTAAGATGTCCCCACACACAACGCTTCCGTGACGCCTGCTGGACCACCACTCCACGACTCCCTGACAGAGACACGATGATCCATCCCATACTGGCCAGATATTTTGTAAATAACATTGATTATGTGTTAAAGGAATATCCTTCCTTCCTTAGGCTTTATTAAGCCCCTTTATAATATTTATACTGTATATACTTGTCACACTTGCCAGATGCTTCTGGTGTCATTGTACAGGGGTACCTAGTGACAGCACTAGGATCCCGCTTCCTCTATCAAGGAATAAACAATTGAAATTGAAATTGAATTGAAAGCTTCAGCTATATTTAATTTTAGTGAAAACTGTACTTACAATGTGTTCTGAGCTAGCAAAGCCTGATAAGGTTCACCGATCCTGCGCTTGTGCAGTTACACCATGATCGTTCGCAAATGAAGTTATATTTCTTTGATTTAAAGCCATCAAAGAATTTGTCATATCTATGCCTCCAACAACCCTAACGTAATCTGCTGCAGCTTCTCTTACATCTTCAATGCCTGCTTTGATAAATATTTCCCCCTCAAGACTAAGTTAGTAAAAACTGTAGCTATCTCCAAACCCTGTATTACAAGTGAAATCAGGGCAATGACAAAAGAAAACACAAACTCCAAAGAAAATTTGCAAGAAGATCTGTAACTTTCGGTGATTTTTACCGAAGTATCAGAAATAGAGTAACTCAAGCAGTTAAAAATGCCAGACACAGCTATTATACAAAAATAAGCTCCAGTCAGAATCAGTTGTAACGGAATCCTCCCTCATTGCCAACCACTTCAATGATTATTTTATTAATGTTGGCAAAATAACACCACGAAGAATTTAGAGCCTACCTGCAAAACAGACAGCAAAATGAGCTGTTCTTATCCCCTGTCACGGCAGATGAATTACTGACCATCATAAAATTGTCCAAAGATGCAGCAGCAGGTGACGACAATGTACCAAGGAGTATCATTAAGAAAGAAGCCCACTTATTACTATCTGTTCTCCTACACATTTGTAACTCCTCCTTCACTATTGGTGTCGTTCCGGTATAACTGCAAATTGCTAAAGCTCACCTAGCATAAACAAAATTGGGGATAAAGGTCATCTCAAAAATTACTGCCCCATATCAGTCCTCCTAGCCAAATAAGATACTGGAGAAGTTAGCATGTAGTTGACTAAATTCCTCCTACAGTGTCAATAACATCCATACAGACTCTCAGTTAGGATTTAGAGCTAGAAGGTCAACTGAGAGTGCTCTACTATCCTTTATTAATGACATCTTAAACTCCTTTGATGAGTCACTTCACAGTAGGAATATTCTTGGACCTCTCTATAGCCAGATACTGTCGACCATATCATCCTCCTGTCAAAGCTTGAACATTATGGCACTAGGGGCTTATCCCTCAATTGGTTTACCTCATATCTGTCTAACAGGAAGCTGTATGCCTGCTATAATAATCATCTACTGACTCTTCACCAATTTTTTGTGTGGTGTCCTTCAAGGTTCCATTTTCGGCCCTGTTCTGTTCTTGTACATAAACGAAGTCCACTCCGGCACACTCGTTAAACACAACTGATTTGCAGACGATAGTAACCTCTATGCCAGCAATGCAGATCTCCATTCCGTGATGAGAACTATGAACACTGAATTTAATAAAGTTGGGACCTGGGTAACACCAAAAGTGAGCACCCACGACTTTTTTTTTTACGCTGCAACCGCAACCGCAACCATAACACTGCTGAAATACTTGCACCACACCGCAACTGCAACCGCAACCATTTTCAAAAAGTTTCACCGCAAGCGCAACCGTTAATATTATCAATATTTTATTACAAAATTAAAACAAAATGTCTCACTGCCACTGGCCTCAGTCTCAGTGGACTGGCTGTCAACAGTCTCAGTCACTTCAACTTCCGTGTCCATGTCCTGGTCGGCAGCGGCAGGATCACTGCTGCCGGCCACAGACTCCTTCTCCTTCCTCCTCGTCACAAAACGATCCATAATACTAGTAATAACCCGAAACAAAACAACAAGAAACTTAACTGCAATGTTACTGACTGCCTGACTGATTTTGATATGAATCATTCCTACCTCCCCATCCCTCGCTGCAGTTGCCAAATTTCATCTTTATTTGAAAGATGAAATCTGGCAAGTACAGCGAGGGAAGGGGAGTGAGGGAGCGGCGAGGGTCTTGTAGGGTTTCATGATATTATGTTGTCTAGCACTCAGGATGGATGGAAACTCTAAGGTGGTGGTTTTCTTATATAAGTCTGGTGCTGGTGCTGGAGATGCCGTGTGGTGAGGAGCTGCTCAGTAGACATGTTCGGTGAGTAGCGTGTTGAAGGAGGTGGATGTGCAGGAGCTTCGTTAGAGAAGATGTTGCCTGTTGCTGGCCTCCTGGTTGAATGAAAGCTGGACAGCGAGGAGCTTGCTTGGAGGAGGTGTTGCGTGTTAAGGAACGTAGAGTAGAATGAATCTCAATGGAGAGACAGAGCTTATATACACAGCCGCCGGAAGTAAACCGTGGGAAGTCGCCAGTTTCTTGACTCCGTTGCTAGGGAAGACGTGGCTGGTTGCTAGGATACTGTGGCATCTGGTGACGCCCCCCCTGGGCCGCTCGTTTGGTTGCTAGGGAAGACGTAGCAGATGGCTGGTTGCTAGGATACTGTGGCATTGGAATGCGGCTATGCAGTTGTAGGGGAGACGTCCACTACAATACTCCCCCTCCCCTCCCGGCGCGGCGGGAGGCTGGATGTTGTCCGGATTGTGTCCCACACATAACACATACCGGGCAGGTGTACGTACGACTCGACCGCTACGTATAACAACTCCGTCTAGTGACACAAAACCTGTGGGAGAATTAGGAGGAGAAAGAGGGTTTGGGATTAGAGGAGGTTGTACAAGCAATGGTTGTTGTGCTCCTGCTGCTGCAGGGGCTGCGTCAGGAGGAGGGTCCATGGCAGGAGCAGGTTCTATGATAGGTGCAGGTTCTATGACAGGAGGAGGGTCTACAGCAGGAACAGGTTGTACATGAGGGTGAAAAGAGGGTGCCCAGAAATGTCGTGGGCGTGGTGTTGCTGCCGGTGGTAACTGTGGGTAGACTGGTGCAGGCGTAGTTTGTTGATGGTGCTGCTGGGCTGGGGGCCCGACGGGTAAGGTGGCCGGTTTGACTCGGTCTATGCTGACGGTGTCATGTCTGCCATTCCGGATAATCGTCAGGAATTTTGCTGAACGTGTAACCACCTGGAAGGGTCCATCGTAGGGGCGTTGTAATGGGTTGTGGTGAGCATCATGCCTGACGAAAACATACTCGGCTGTGAGAAGTGCAGGAGGGATGTGTTCAGGGCGCCGAGGAGGCTGGCGTGGAGCAGTAGCTCTGAATGCAGAAACTGCTTGTCGTAGCTTTTGGAGTAAGTCATGACGAACTGCTGGAGTGGTTTGGTTGGGATCAGGAGGGAGTGAGAAATCCCCGGGTAGCCGAAGGGGCTCGCCTAGTGTAAGATCTGCTGGGCTACAGTCCATATCCTCCTTGTGTGACGCACGGATGCCGAGGAGCACTAAGGGAAGCGCATCAGTCCAGCTGTAAGGGTCGTGCTGTGCCTTGAGTGCGTCCTTCAGCTGCCGGTGAAAACGTTCTACCATGCCGTTGGCTTGAGGGTGGTATGCTGTAGTGCGTTGTCTAGACGTGCCGAGGAACTGTAGGAGGTGCTGCCAGAGTTGTGACTCAAACTGTACTCCTCGGTCAGTGATTACGGTTGCGGGGGGGCCAAAACGGGAAACCCAACCGGACACGAAGGCGCGGACAGTAGTCTCTGCTGTAGCATTGGGCATGGGAATTGCTTCTGTCCACCTGGTGAAACGGTCGATGCAGGTGAAGATGTAGGTGCTACCGTAGGATGATGGAAGAGGTCCCACGATGTCGAGGTGTACTACTTGAAAACGTCCTTTGGGAATAGGGAAGGTTTGTAAGGGGGCCCGTATGTGACGATGTATTTTGGAGGACTGGCAGGCCAGGTACTGGGCAGCCCATTTCTTAGTATCAGACTTGATGCCGGGCCAGACGACACGTTGCGTGAGGAGGCGCTGGGAGGCCCGCACACCCGGGTGGCTGAGACCATGGATGCGGTCGAAAACAACGCGGTGGTGAACGTGAGGCACGAACGGTCTAGGCTGTCCACAGGATACGTCGCACCACAATTTTATCTTTGTGCCAGGAACAGGGAGTTCTTGGAGTGTGAGGCCTGAGGGGGATGTCTTGTATGCTGCCAGGTCTTCGTCTTCCTCTTGAGCCGCGGCTAGCTGCCCATAATCAATGGGTGGAGATGAGGGAAGAATGGTGGATATACAACGAGAGAGGGCGTCGGCGATCTCGTTGTGGCTGCCTTTAATGTGTTGGATGTCGCTGGAGAACTCCGAGATGTAAGCCAAGTGGCGCAGGACACGAGGTGTATGTGACTGGGAAGCTGAAGCGAAGGCGTGGACGAGGGGCTTGTGATCAGTGAAGATGGTGAACTGACGGGCCTCGAGGAAGTGCTGGAAATGTTTGACAGCCAGGTATATGGCCAGGAGTTCTCGATCAAAGGCGCTGTACTTGAGGTGTGGTGGTTGAAGCCGTTGTGAGAAGAAAGCAACGGGCATGAGAATTCCGTTGATCTCCTGCTGTAAGACAGCGCCCACTGCAGTAGAAGAAGCGTCTGTTGTGAGAGTGGTCCGGGCGTTAGGTGCGGGGTGGGCCAGGAGGGTGAGGCGTGTAATGTGCTGTTTGATAGTGGTGAATGCCGTAGTAGCCTCTTGAGTCCACACGAGAGACTTGTGAGACTTCTTTGGGCGTCCCTTGAGAAGGTCGTGTAGGGGGGCTAGGACGGTGGCAGCTTTGTCAATGAAGCGGTGGTAGTAGTTGACTAAACCCAGGAACTCTCGGAGTTTCTTCGCCGTTTCAGGTTTGGGGAACTCCCTAATTGCAGTTATCTTCTGTGGTAGGGGTTGTATGCCATTGGGTGAGACTCTGTGACCGAGGAAATCGATGGCCGAGGTTCCAAAGACGCACTTAGCAGGATGAACTTTCATGTTGTTGTTCTGCAGGCGTTGGAGAAGGAGTTGTAGGTGGTGGCGGTGCTCGGCAGGCGTCGAAGATGCGACGAGGATGTCGTCAATGTAGACGGTGACAAAATCGAGGTCGCGAAGCATATGGTCCATGTACCTCTGGAAAGTCTGTGCTGCATTGCGTAAGCCAAAACTCATGAAAGTGTACTCGAAGAGTCCAAACGGAGTGGTGATGGCTGTCTTCTGGGTATCTGCCGGTGCTACTGGGATCTGGTGGAAGGCACGCTCCAAGTCGATCTTCAAGAAGATAGTCTTGCCATGAAGTTTGTGGTGAAAGTCCTGGACATGCGGAATAGGGTACCTGTCAGGTTTGGTGACGAGATTCAGGGCTCTGTAGTCGCCACACACCCTCCACTCGCCTGGTGTTTGCTTAGGAACCATGTGAAGAGGCGATGCCCAGGGACTCCTTGAAGGGCGAATGATGCCGTCTTGCAGTAGTTTGTTGAATTCTACTTTGGCTGTGTTCAG
>NW_024747086.1:0-5840 GCF_018991925.1 Homarus americanus
TTTCGCGGCAAGTAGATATTTCCCATTTTTTATGATACAAATTTCCCGTTTTCTATGATAATCTATTTTCGGCAAATTTGGTTATCTAACCAACTTTCCCGGAAAGTAGATATTTCCCATTTTATGATAATTTCTGTTTTGCGATAATCTATTTTGCAAATTTGGTTATTCAACTAACTTTCCTGAAAGTAGATATTTCATTTTTATGATACAAATTTCTGCTTATGATAATCTATTTTCGGAAAGTTGTTTATTTTAACCAACTTTCGTGAAAGTAGATATTCCCCATTTTTTTATGATACAAATTTCTCCTGTTTCTATGATATCTATTTTCGGCAAATTTGGTTATTCAACCAACTTTCCCTGAAAGTAGATATTTCCAATTTTTTATGATACAAATTTCCCGTTTCTATGATAATCTATTTTCGGCAAATTTGGTTATCTAACCAACTTTCCCGGAAAGTAGATATTTCCCATTTTTTATGATACAAATTTCCCGTTTTCTATGATAATCTATTTTCGGGAAAGCTGTTTATCTAACCAACTTTCGCGGAAAGTAGATATTTCCCATTTTTTATGATACAAATTTCCCGTTTTCTATGATAATCTATTTTCGGGAAAGTTGTTTATCTAACCAACTTTCGCGGAAAGTAGATATTTCCCATTTTTAATGATACAAATTTCCTGTTTTCTATGATAATCTATTTTCGCCAAATTTGGTTATCTAACCAACTTTCCCGGAAAGTAGATATTTCCCATTTTTTATGATACAAATTTCCCGTTTTCTATGATAATCTATTTTCGGGAAAGTTGTTTATCTAACCAACTTTCGCGGAAAGTAGATATTTCCCATTTTTTATGATACAATTTTCTGTTTCTATGATACCCATTTTCGGCAACGGTTATCTTAACCAACTTTCCTGGAAAGTAGATATTTCCTTCATTTTTATGATACAATTTCATGGTGATAATCTATTTCGTTGTTTATCTAACCAACTTTCGCGAAAGTAGATATTTCCCATTTTTGCGATAAATTTCCGTTTTATGATACCTATTTTCGGCAAATTTGGTTATCTAACCAACTTTCTGGAAAGTAGAGAGCTTCTATTTTTATGATAAATTTCCCGTTTTCTATGATAATCTATTTTCGGGAAAGTTGGTTATCTAAGAAACTTTCGCGGAAAGTAGATATTTCCCATTTTTTAAGATACAAATTTCCCGTTTTCTATGATAATCTATTTTCGGCAAATTTGGTTATCTAACCAACTTTCCCGGAAATTAGATATTTCCCATTTTTTATGATACAAATTTCCCGTTTTCTATGATAATCTATTTTCGGGAAAGTTGGTTATCTAAGAAGCTTTGGCGGAAAGTAGATATTTCCCATTTTTATGATACAAATTTCCCGTTTTCTATGATAATCTATTTTTCGCCAAATTATATTCAATCCAACTTTCCTGAAAGTAGATATTTCCCATTTTTATGATACAAATTTCCTGCTTTTATGATATCTATTTTCGGTGTTGTTTATCTAACCAACTTCGCGGAAAGTGATATTTCATTTTTATGATACAATTTCTCTGTTTTGCGATAATCTATTTTCGGCAAATTTGGTTATCTAACCAACTTTCCCGGAAAGTAGATATTTCCCATTTTTTATGATACAAATTTCCCGTTTTCTATGATAATCTATTTTCGGGAAAGTTGTTCATCTAACCAACTTTCGCGAAAAGTAGATATTTCCCATTTTTTATGATACAAATTTCCCGTTGTCTATGATAATCTATTTTCGGCAAATTTGGTTATCTAACCAACTTTCCCGGAAAGTAGATATTTCCCATTTTTTATGATACAAATTTCCCGTTTTCTATGATAATCTATTTTCGGCAAATTTGTTATCTAACCAACTTCCGGAAAGTAGATATTTCCATTTTTATGATACAAATTTCCGTTTTCTATGATAATCTATTTTCGGAAAGTTGTTATCTAACTAACTTTCGCGGAAAGTAGATATTTCCATTTTTATGATAAATTTCCTGTTTCTATGATAATCTATTTTCGGCAAATTTGGTTATCTAACCAACTTTCCCGGAAAGTAGATATTCCCATTTTTATGATACAAATTTCCTGTTTTCTATGATAATCTATTTCTTGGAAAGTTGTTTATCTAACCAACTTTGCGGAAAGTAGATATTTCCCATTTTATGATAAATTTGCTTATATAATTTTACCTATTATCCAACCAACTCCCGGAAAGCAGATATTCTCATTTTGATAAATTTCATGATAATCTATTTCAAAACCATATTCCAAGAAACTTTAAGTAGATATTTCCATTTTTATGATGCAAAATTCCTGTTTTCTATGACTATTTCTGAAATTTGTTATCTAACCAACTTTCCTGGAAAGCAGATATTTCCCATTTTTCATGATACAAATTTCCTGTTTTCATGATAACTTATTTTCGAAAAGTTGATTATCTAACAAACTTTGAAAGTAGATATTTCCATTTTTTACGATACAAATTTCCGTTTCTATGATATCTATTTTCGGAAATTTGTTATCTAACCAACTTCCCCGGAAAGTAGATATTTCATTTTTTATGATACAATTTCCCGTTTTCTATGATAATCTATTTTCGAGTTGTTTATCTAACCAACTTTCGCGGAAAGATATTTCCCATTTTTATGATACAACTGTTTTCTATGATATCTATTTTCGGCAATTTACATTCTAACCAACTTTCCCGGAAAGTAGATTTATTTCCCATTTTTATGATACAAATTTCCTGTTTTCTATGATAATCTTTTCGGAAAGTTGTTTATCTATCAAAACTTACGCGGAAAGTAGATATTTCATTTTTTATGATACAAATTCCTGTTTTCTATGATATCTATTTTCAGCAAATTTGTTATCTTAACCAACTTCCGGAAAGTAGATATTTCCCATTTTATGATACAAATTTCCTGTTTCTATGATAATCATTTTGGAAAGTTAGTTATCTAACCAACTTTACGAAGTAGATATTTCCATTTTTATGATACAAATTTGTTTTATGATAATCTATTTTCGGCAATTCTAATATCTAACCAACTTTCCTGAAAGTAGATATTTCATTTTTATGATACAAATTTCCTGTTTTCTATGATAACTATTTTCGGAAAGTTGATATTCAACCAACTTTTGCGGAAAGATGATTCCATTTCAGACAATTTCCTGTTTTCCATGATATCTATTTTCGGCACCATATTCAACCAACTTTCCAAAGCAGATACTCTATTTTTAAGAACAAATCAGTTTTCTATGATAATCTATTTCGAGAGTTTATCTAAAACTTTTCGCGGAAAGTAGATATTCCCATTTTTTTTAAGATCAATCTCCTGTTTTCTATGATAATCTATTTTCGGCACCTGTTTATCTAACCAACTTTCCCGGAAAGTAGATATTTCCATTTTGATAATTTCGTTTTCTATGATAATATTTTCGCCAAATTTGGTTATCTAACCAACTTTCCCGGTGATATTTCATTTTATGATACAAATTTCCCAGTTTTCTATGATAATCTATTTTCGGAAAAGTTGTTTATCTACAAACTTTGCGGAAAGTAGATATTCCATTTTATGATACAAATTTCCCAGTTTTATGATAACATTTCTGCAAACTTGGTTATCTAACCAACCTCTTCCCCCGGAAAGTAGATATTTCCCATTTTTACGATAAATTTCCCGTTTTCTATGATAATCTATTTTCGGCAACTTGGTTATCTAACCAACTCTCCTGAAAGTAGATATTTCATTTTTATGATACAATTTCCGTTTTCTATGATAATCTATTTTCGGAAAGTTGTTTATCTAATAAACCTTTCGCGGAAAGTAGATATTTCCCATTTTATGATAAATTTCCTGTTTTCTATGATAATCTATTCGCAATTTGGTTATCCAACCAACTTTCCCGGAAAGTAGATATTTCCCATTTTACGATACAAATCTCCCGTTTTCTATGATATCTATTTTCGGGAAAGTTGCTATCTAACAAACTTCACGGAAAGTAGATATTTCCCATTTCATGATAAATTTCCCTGTTTATGATATCTATTCGGCAATTCTATTATCTAACCAACTTTCCTGAAAGTAGATATTTCCCATGATACAAATTTCCTGTTTTCGATAATCTATTGGGAAAGTTGATTATCTAACCCTTCGCGAAAGTAGATATTTCCATTTTAGAGATACAAATTTCCTGTTTTATGATAACTATTTACAATTATCAACCAACTTTCCCGGAAAGTCGATATCCCATTTTTATGATAAATTTCTGTTTTACGATAATCTATTTTCGGAAATTGGTTATCTAACAACTTTCCCGGAAAGTAGATATTTCCATTTTTATGATACAAATTTCCTGTTTTCATGATATCTATTTTCGGCAAATTTGGTTATCTAACCAACTTTCCCGGAAAGTAGATATTTCCAATTTTTATGATACAAATTTCCTGTTTCTATGATAATCTATTTTCGGCAAATTTGGTAATCTAACCAACTTCCTGGAAAGTAGATATTTCCCATTTTTATGATACAAATTTCCTGTTTCTATGATAATCTATTTTCGGCAAATTTATTATCTAACCACCGGAAAGTAGATATTTCCCATTTTATGATACAAATTTCCCGTTTTTTATGATAATCTATTTTCGGCAATTTGTTATCTAACCAACTTTCCCGAAAGTAGATATTTCATTTTTATGATACAAATTTCGTTTTCTATGATAATCTATTTTCGAAAGTTGTTATCTAAGAAACTTTCGCGGAAAGTAGATATTTCCTATTTTTTATGATACAATTTCCTGTTTTTATGATAATCTATTTCGGCAATTTGGTTATTCAACCAACTTTCCTGAAAGTAGATATTTCCCATTTTTTATGATACAAATTTCCTGTTTTCTATGATAATCTATTTTCGGCAAATTTGGTAATCTAACCAACTTTCCTGGAAAGTAGATATTCCATTTTTATGATACAAATTTCCTCGTTTTCTATGATAATCTATTTTCGGGAAAGTTTTATCTAAGAAACTTTCGCGGAAAGTAGATATTTCCCATTTTTATGATACAAATTTCCTGTTTTCGATAATCAATTTCGGGAAAGTTTGTTATCTAATATTCCGCGGAAAGTAGATATTTCATTTTTATGATACAAATTGTTTTATGATAATCTATTTCTGCAATGTAAGATCTAACCAACTTTCTGAAAGTAGATATTTCCATTTATGATACAATTTCCTGTTTTCATGATAATCTATTTTCGGCAAATTTGTAATCTAACCAACTTTCCCGGAAAGTAGATATTTCCCTTTTTTATGATACAAATTTCCTGTTTATGATAATCTATTTTCGGCAAATTTGGTTATCTAACCAACTTTCCCGGAAAGTAGATATTTCCATTTTTTTATGATACAAATTTCCTGTTTTACGATAATCTATTTCGGCAAATTTGTTATCTAACCAACTTTCCCGCGAAAGTCGATATTTCCCATTTTTACGATACAAATTTCCGTTTTCTATGATAACTATTTTCGGCAAATTTGTTATCTAACCATTTTCCCGGTCAGATATTTCCCATTTTTATGATACAAATTTCCTGTTTCTATGATAATCTATTTTCGGCAAATTTCAATATAACCAACTTTCCGGAAAGTAGATATTTCCATTTTTTATGATACAAATTGTTTTCGATAATCTATTTTCAAATTTATTATCTAACCAACTTTCCCGGAAAGTAGATATTTCCCATTTTTATGATACAAATTTCCCGTTTTACGATAACTATTTCGTGAAAGTTGTT
>NW_024747087.1:0-10709 GCF_018991925.1 Homarus americanus
AGTATAACAAAGTCCCCAGATCGAGCATAACAAAGTCCCTCATCGATTATCCCCAGATCGAGCATAACAAAGTCCCTCATCGATTATAACAAAGTCCCCCGACCGAGTATAACAAAGTCCCCCGACCGAGTATAACAAAGGCCTCTGGTCGAGTATAACAAAGTCCCCTGGTCGAGCATAACATAGTCCCCTGATCGATTATAACAAAGTCCCCAAACCGAGTATAACAAATGCCTCTAGTCGAGTATAACAAAGTCCCCTGGTCGAGAATAACAAAGACCCTGATCCTAGTATAACAAAGCCCCCTCGACGAGTATAACAAAGTCCCCTGATCGAGTATAACAAAGTCCCCTGATCGAATATAACAAAGTCTCCTGGTCCCGAATAACAAAGTCCCCTGATTGAGTATAACATATCCCCTCATCGAGTATAACAACGTCTCCTGGCGCAGTATAACAAAGTCCCCAGATCGAGCATAACAAAGTCCCCTGATCAATTATAACAAAGTCCCCTGGTCGAGTTTAACAAAGGCCCTGATCGAGTAAGACAAAGTCCCCTGATCGAGTATAACAAAGTCCCCTAATCGAGTATAACAAAGCCCCCTGGACGAGTATAACAAAGACCCCTGATAGAGTATAACATATCCCCTGATCGAGTATAACAAAGTCCTCTGGTCGAGTATAAAAAAGTCCCGTGATCGCTTATAACAAAGTCCCCTACTCGTGTATAACAAAGTTCCCTGATCGAGGATAACAAAGTCCCTGGTGGAGTATAACAAAGTCCCCTGATCGAGTATAACATATCCCCTGATCGAGTTTAACAAAGTCCCTGGTGGAGTATAACAAAGTCCCCTGATCGAGTATAACAAAGTATCCAGGTCGAGATAACAAATTTTTCTAATCGAGTATAACAAAGGCCCCTGGTCGAGTATAACAAAGTCCCCTGATCGTGTATAACAAAAGTCCCCTGATCGAGTATAACAAAGTCCCATTGATCGAGTATAAAAAAGTCCCCTGGCCCAGTATAACAAAGTCCCAGATCGAGCATAACAAAGTCCCCTGATCGATTATAACAAAGTCCCCTGGTCGAGTATAACAAAGTCCCCTGATCGAGTATCACAAAGTCCCCTGGTCGAGTATAACAAAGTCCCCTGATCGAGTATAACAAAGCCCCATCATCGAGTATAACAAAGTCCCCTAATCGAGTATAACAAAGCCCCCTGGACGAGTATAACAAAGTTCCCCTTTCGAGTATAACAAAGTCCCATAATCGAGTATAACAAAGTCCCCTGGTCAAGTATAACAAAGTCCCCTGATCGAGTATAACATATCCCCCTCTCGAGTATTACAAAGTCTCCTGGCCCAGTATAACAAAGTCCCCAGATCGAGCGTAACAAAGTCCCCTGATCGATTATAACAAAGTCCCCTGGTCGAGTATAACAATGGCCCTCGTCGAGTTAGACAAAGTCCCCTGATCGAGTATAACAAAGACCCCTGATCGAGTATAACAAAGCCCCCTGGACGAGTATAACAAAGACCCCTGATCGAGTATAACAAAGTTCCCTGATCGAGTATAACATATCCCCTGATCAAATATAACAAAGTCCCTGGTGGAGTATAACAAAGTCCCCTGATCGAGTATCACAAAGTCTCCTGGTCGAGTATAACAAAGTTTTCTAATCGAGTATTACAAAGGCCCCAAGACGAGTATAACAAAGTCCTCTGATCAAGTATAACATATCCCCTGATTGAGTATAATAAAGTCCCCTTATCGAGTATAACAAAGTCCCCCGGTCGAGTTTAGCAAAGTCCCCTGATCGAGTATAACAAAGTCCCTTGAGCGAGTATAATTAAGTCCCCTGGTCCAGTATAACAAAGTCCCTTGATCGAGTATAACAAAGTCCCCTGGTTGAGTATAAAAAAGTTACCTGATCAAGTATAACAAAGGCCCCTCATCGAGTATAACAAAGTCCATTGGTCAAGTAAAAAAAAGTTCCCTAGTCGAGTATAACAAAGTCCCTGATCGAGTATAACAATGTCCCCTGGTCGAGTATAGCAAAGTCCCCTGATCGAGTATAACAAAGCCTCCTGATCGAATATAACAAAGTCCCCTGATCGAGTATAACAAAGCCCGCTGGATGAGTATAACAAAGTTCCCTGATCGAGTATAACAAAGTCCCCTGATCGAGTATAACAAAGTCCCCTGGTCCAGTATAACATTTTCCCTGACCGAGTATAACAAAGTCCCCTGGTTGAGTATAACAAAGTCCCCTGATCAAGTATAACATGTGCCCTGATTTTGTATAACAAAGTCCTCTGGTCGAGAATAAAAAAGTCCCCTGATCGAGTATAACAAAGTCCCCTGGTCGAGTATAACAAAGTCCCCTCTTCGAGTATAACAAAGGCCCCTCATCGAGTATAACAAAGTCCATTGGTCAAGTATAAAAATGTTCCCTGGTCGAGTATAACAAAATCCCTTCATCGAGTATAACAAAGTCCCCTGGCTCGAGTATAGCAAAGTCCCCTGATCGAGTATAACAAAGCCTCCTGATCGAGTATAACAAAATCCCCTAATCGAGTATAACAAAGCCAACTGCTCGAGTATAACAAAGTCCCCTGATCGAGTATAACAAAGTCCCCTGATCGAGTATAACAAAGCCCCCTCGATGAGTATAACAAAATTCCCTGATCGAGTATAACAAAGTCCCCTGATCAGGTATAACAATGTCCCCTGGTCCAGTATAACAAAGTCCCCTGATCGAGTATAACATATCCCCTAATCGAGTATAACAAAGTCCCCTGATCCTAGTATAACAAAGCCCCCTGAACGAGTATAACAAAGTCCCCTGAACCGAGTATAACAAAGTCCCCTGTTCGAGTATAACATATCCCCTCATCGAGTATAACAAAGTCCCTGGTGGAGAATAACAAAGTCACCTGGTCGAGTATAACAAAGTTTTCTACTCGAGCATAACAAAGGCCCCTGGTCGATTATAACAAAGTCCCCTGATCGAGTATAACAAAGTCCCCTGGTTGAGTATAACAAAGTCCCCTGATCGAGTATAATTAAGTCCCCTGGGCCAGTATAACAAAGTCCCCTGATCGAGTATAACAAAGTCTCCTTGTTGAGTATAACAAAGTCCCCTGATCAAGTATAACAAAGGCCCCTCATTGAGTATACCAAAGTCCATTGGTCAAGTATAAAAAAGTTCCCTGGTCGAGTATAACAAAGTCCCCTGATCGAGTATAACAAAGTCCCCTGGTCGAGTATAGCAAAGTCCCCTGATCGAGTATAACAAAGCCTCCTGATCGAGTATAACAAAGTCCCCTGATCGAGTATAACAAAGTCCCCTGGTCCAGTATAACAAAGTCCCCTGATCGAGAATAATAAAGACCCCTGGTTGAGTATAACAAAGTCCCTTGATCAAGTATAACATATCCCCTGACTGAGTATAACAAAGTCCTCTGGTCGAGAATAAAAAAGTCCCCTGATCGAGTATAACAAAGTCCCCTGGTCGAGTATAACAAAGTCCCCTCATCGAGTATAACAAAGGTCCCTCATCGAGTAAAACAAAGTCCATTGGTCAAGTATAAAAAAGTTCCCTGGTCGAGTATAACAAAGTCCCCTGATCGAGTATAACAAAGTCCCCTGATAGAGTATAACAAAGCCCCCTCGATGAGTATAACAAAGTTCCCTGATCGAGTATAACAAAGTCCCCTGATCGAGTGTAACAAATTCCCCTGGGCCAGTATAACAAAGTCCCCTGTTCGAGTATAACATATCCCTTGATCGAGTATAACAACGTCTTCTGGCCCAGGTTAACAAAGTCCCCTGATCGAGATTAATAAAGTCCCCTGGTTGAGTATAACAAAGTCCTCTGATCAAGTATAACATATCCCCTGATTGATTATAACAAAGTCCCCTGATCGAGTATAACAAAGTCCCCTGATAGAGTATAACAAAGCCCCCTGGATGAGTATAACAACGTCTTCTGGCCCAGGTTAACAAAGTCCCCTGATCGAGATTAATAAAGTCCCCTGGTTGAGTATAACAAAGTCCTCTGATCAAGTATAACATATCCCCTGATTGATTATAACAAAGTCCCCTGATCGAGTATAACAAAGTCCCCTGATAGAGTATAACAAAGCCCCCTGGATGTGTATAACAAAGTCCCCTGGTCCAGTATAACAAAGTCCCCTGATCGAGAATAATAAAGTCCCCTGGTTGAGTATAACAAAGTCCCCTGATCAAGTATAACATATCCCCTGATTGAGTATAGCAAAGTCCCCTGATCGAGTATAACAAAGTTCCCTGATAGAGTATAACAAAGCCCCCTGGATGAGTATAACAAAGTTCCCTGATCGAGTATAACAATGTCCCCTGATCGAGTATAACAAATTTCCCTGGGCCAGTATAACAAAGTCCCCTGATCGAGTATAACATATCCCCTGATCGAGAATAACAAAGTCCCCTGGTCGAGTATAACAAAATTTTCTAATCGAGCATAACAAAGGCCCCTGGTCGAGTATAATAAAGTCCCCTGATCGAGTATAACAATGTCCCCTGGTTGAGTATAACAAAGTCCCCAGGTCGAGTATAACAAAGTCCCCTCATCGAGTATAACAAAGGCCCCTCATCGAGTATAACAAAGTCTATTGGTCAAGTATAAAAAAGTTCCCTGGTCGAGTATAACAAAGTACCGTGATCGAGAATAACAAAGTCCCCTGGTCGAGTATAACAAAGTCCCCTGATCGAGTATAACAAAGCCTCCTGATCGAGTATAACAAAGTCCCCTGATCGAGTATAACAAAGTCCCCTGATCGAATATAACAAAGCCCCCTGGATGAGTATAACAAAGTTCCCTGATCGAGTATAACAAATTCCCCTGATCGAGTATAACAAAATCCCCTAATCGAGAATAACAAAGCCCCCTGCTCTAGTATAACAAAGTCCCCTGATCGAGTATAACAAAGTCCCCTGATCGAGTATAACAAAGCCCCCTGGATGAGTATAACAAAGTTCCCTGATCGAGTATAACAACGTCCTCTGATCGAGTATAACAAAGTCCCCTGGTCCAGTATAACAAAGTCCCCTGATCGAGTATAACATATCCCCTGATCGAGTTTAACAACGTCTCCTGGCCCAGGTTAACAAAGTTGCCAGATGGAGCATAACAAAGTCCCCTAATCGATTATAACAAAGTCCCCTTGTCGAGTATAACAAAGGGCCCTGATCGAGTAAGACAAAGTCCTCTCATCGAGTACAACAAAGTCCCCTGATCCTAGTATAAAAAAGCCCCCTGGACGTGTATAACAAAGTCCCCTGAACCGAGTATAACAAAGTCCCCTGATCGAGTATAAAATATCCCCTGATCGAGTATAACAAAGTCCCTGGTGGAGAATAACAAAGTCCCCTGGTCGAGTATAACAAAGTTATCTAATCGAGCATAACAAAGTCCCCTGGTCGAGTATAACAAAGTCCTCTGATCAAGTATAACAAAGTCAACTGATCGAGTATAACAAAGTCCCCTAATCAAGTATAACAAAGTCCCCTGATCGAGTATAACAAAGTCCCCTGATCGAGTATAACATATCTCCTGATCGAGTATAACAAAGTCCTCTGGTCGAGTACGACAAAATCCCCTGATCGAGTATAACAAAGTCCCCTGGTCGAGTATAACAAAGTCCCCTAATCGAGTATAACAAAGTCCCCTATTTGAGTATAACAAAATCCCCTGATCGAGTATAACAAAATCCTCTGGATGAGTATAACAAAGTCCCTTGATCGAGTATAACATATCCCCTGAGCGAGTATAACAAAGTCCTCTCGTCGAGTATAAAAAAGTCCCCTGATCTCTTATAACAAAGTACCCTAGTCGTGTATAAGAAAGTCCCCTGATCGCGTATAACAAAGTCCCTGGTGGAGTATAACAAAGTCCCCTGATCGAGTATAACATATCCCCTGATCGAGGATAACAAAGTCCCTGGTGGAGTATAACAAAGTCCCCTGATCGAGTATAACAAAGTATCCAGGTCGAGTATAAGAAATTTTTCTAATCGAGTATAACAAAGGCCCCTGGTCGAATATAACAAAGTCCTTTGATCGTGTATAACAAAAATCCCCTGATCGAGTATAACAAAGTCCCATTGATCGAGTATAAAAAAGTCCCCTGGCCCAGCATAACAAAGTCCCAGATCGAGCATAACAAAGTCCCCTGATCGATTATAACAAAGTCCCCTGGTCGAGTATAACAAATTCCCCTGATCGAGTATAAAAAAAGTCCCCTGGTCGAGTATAACAAAGTCCCCTGATCGAGTATAACAAAGCCCCTCATCGAGTATAACAAAATCCCCTATTCGAGTATACCAAAGCCCCCTGGACGAGTAAAACAAAGTTCCCTGTTCGAGTATAACAAAGTCCCATAATCGAGAATAACAAAGTCCCATAATCGAGTATAACAAAGTCCCCTGGTCCAGTATAACAAAGTCCCCTGATCGAGTATAACATATCCCCTGATCGAGTATTACAAAGTCTCCTGGCCCAGTATAACAAAGTCCCCAGGTCGAGCGTAACAAAGTCCCCTGATCGATTATAACAAAGTCGCCTGGTCGAGTATAACTATGGCCCTGGTCGAGTAAGACAAGGTTCCCTGATCGAGTATAACAAAGTCCCCTGACCGAGTATAACAAAGGCCTCTAGTTGAGTATAACAAAGTTCCCTGGTCGAGAATAACAAAGTCCCCTGATCCTAGTATAACAAAGCCCCCTGGACGAGTATAACAAAGTCCCCTGATCGAGTATAACAAAGTACCCTGATCGAATATAACAAAGTCTCCTGGTCCAGTATAACAAAGTCCCCTGATTGAGTATAACAAATCCCCTCATCGAGTATAACAACGTCTCCTGGAGCAGTATAACAAAGTCCCCAGATCGAGCATAACAAAGTCCCCTGATCGATTATAACAAAGTCCCCTGGTCGAGTATAACAAAGGCCCTGATCGAGTAAGACAAAGTCCCCTGATCGAGTATAACAAAGTCCACTAATCGAGTATAACAAAGCCCCCTGGACGAGTATAACAAAGACCCCTGATCGAGTATAACAAAGTCCCCTGATCGAGTATAACAAAGTCCCTGGTTGAGTATTACAAAGTCCCATTGGTCGAGTATATAAAAGTCCCCTGGCCCTGTATAACAAAGTCCCAGATCGAGCATAACAAAGTCCCCTGATCGATTATAACAAAGTCCCCTGGTCGATTATAGCAAAGGGACCTGATCGAGTAAGACAAAGTCCCCTGATCGAGTATAACAAATTCCCGTAATCGATTATAACAAAGCCTCCTGGACGAGTATAACAAAGTCCCCTGATCGAGTATAACATATCCCCTGATCGAGTATTACCAAGTCTCTTGGCCAAGTATAACAAAGTCCCCACATCGAGCATAACAAAGTCCCCTGATCGAGTATAACAAAGTCCCCTGATCCCGAGTATAACAAAGCCCCTGGACGAGGTATAACAAAGACACTGATCGAGTATAAAGTCCCCTGATCGAGAGTATAATAAGGCCCCTCGTAAAGGTATAACAAAGCCCCCTGGACGAGTATAACAAAGACCCCTGATCGAGTTTAACAAAGTCCCCTGATCGAGTATAACAAAGTCCCTGGTTGAGTATTACAAAGTCCCATTGGTCGAGTATATAAAAGTCCCCTGGCCCTGTATAACAAAGTCCCAGATCGAGCATAACAAAGTCCCCTGATCGATTATAACAAAGTCCCCTGGTCGATTATAGCAAAGGGACCTGATCGAGTAAGACAAAGTCCCCTGATCGAGTATAACAAATTCCCGTAATCGATTATAACAAAGCCCCCTGAACGAGTATAACAAAGTCCCCTGATCGAGTATAACATATCCCCTGATCGAGTATTACCAAGTCTCCTGGCCAAGTATAACAAAGTCCCCACATCGAGCATAACAAAGTCCCCTGATCGAGTATAACAAAGTCCCCTGATCGAATATAACAAAGTCTCCTGGTCCAGAATAACAAAGTCCCCTGATTGAGTATAACATATCCCCTCATCGAGTATAACAACGTCTCCTGGCGCAGTATAACAAAGTCCAAAGATCGAGCATAAAGTCCCCTGATCGATTATAACAAAGTCCCCTGGTCGAGTATAACAAAGGCCCTGATCGAGTAAGACAAAGTCCCCTGATCGAGTATAACAAAGTCCCCTAATCGAGTATAACAAAGCCCCTCATCAGTATAACATATCCCTCATCGAGTATAACAACGTCTCCTGGGCGCAGTATAACAAAATCCAAGATCGAGCATAAGGTCTGATCGATTATAACAAAGTCCTAATTAAAGTATAACAAATTCCCTAGTCGAGTATAAAAAAAGTCCCCTGGTCGAGTATACCAAAGCCCCCTGGACGAGTAAAACAAAGTTCCCTGTTCGAGTATAACAAAGTCCCATAATCGAGAATAACAAAGTCCCATAATCGAGTATAACAAAGTCCCCTGGTCCAGTATAACAAAGTCCCCTGATCGAGTATAACATATCCCCTGATCGAGTATTACAAAGTCTCCTGGCCCAGTATAACAAAGTCCCCAGGTCGAGCGTAACAAAGTCCCCTGATCGATTATAACAAAGTCGCCTGGTCGAGTATAACAATGGCCCTGGTCGAGTAAGACAAGGTTCCCTGATCGAGTATAACAAAGTCCCCTGACCGAGTATAACAAAGGCCTCTAGTTGAGTATAACAAAGTTCCCTGATCCTAGTATAACAAAGCCCCCTGGACGAGTATAACAAAGTCCCCTGATCGAGTATAACAAAGTCCCCTGATCGAATATAACAAAGTCTCTCTGGTCAGTATAACCAAAAGTCCCTGATTGAGGTAACAAATCCCTCATCGATAACAACGTCTTTCACAGAACGGTATAACAAAGTCCCCAGATCGAGCTGCTTAAGTCCCTGATCGATTATAACAAGAATCCTAATTCGGTATAACAAAGGCCTGATCCGGTAAGACAAAGTCTGATCGAGTATAACAAAGTCCACTAAATAGGTAACAACAAAGCCCCTGGACGAGTATAACAAAGACCCCTGATCGAGTTTAACAAAGTCCCCTGATCGAGTATAACAAAGTCCCCTGGTTGAGTATAACAAAGTCCCATTGGTCGAGTATATAAAAGTCCCCTGGCCCAGTATAACAAAGTCTCAGATCGAGCATAACAAAGTCCCCTGATCGATTATAACAAAGTCCCTGGTCGAGTATAGCAAAGGGACCTGATAGAGTAAGACAAAGTCCCCTGATCGAGTATAACAAATTCCCCTAATCGATTATAACAAAGCCCCCTGGACGAGTATAACAAAGTCCCTTGATCGAGTATAACATATACCCTGATCGAGTATTACCAAGTCTCCTGGCCAAGTATAACAAAGTCCCCACATCGAGCATAACAAAGTCCCCTGATCGAGTATAACAAAGTCCCTTGATCGAGTATAACAAAGCCCCCTGTACGAGTATAACAAAGACCACTGATCGAGTATAACAAAGTCCCCTGATTGAGTATAACAAAGGCCCCTCGTCGAGTATAACAAAGTCCTCTGATCGAGTATAACAAAGTCCCCTGATCGAGTATAACATATCACCTAATCGAGTATAACAAAGTCCCCTCATCGAGTATAACAAAGTCCCCTGGTCCAGTATAAATAAGTCCCCTGATCGAGAATAACATATCCCCTGATCGAGTTTAACAAAGTCCCCTGATCGAGTATAACAAAGTCCCATGGTTGAGTATAGCAAAGTCCCATTGATCGAGTATACAAAAGTCCCGTGGCCCAGTATAACAAAGTCCCAGATCGAGCATAACTAAGTCCCCTGATCGATTATAACAAAGCCCCCTGGTAGAGTATAGCAAAGGGCCCTGATCGAGTAAGACAAAGTCCCCTGATCGAGTATAACAAAGTTCCCTAATCGAGTATAACAAAGCCCCCTGGACGAGTATAACAAAGTTCCCTGATCGGGTATAAAAAAGTCTCATGATCGAGTATAACAAAGTACCCGGGTCCAGTATAACAAAGTCCCCTGATCGAGTATTACAAAGTCTCCTGGCCATGTATAACAAAGTCCCCAGATCGAGCATAACAAAGTCCCCTGATCGATTATAACAAAGTCCCCAGGTCGAGTATAACAAAGGCCCTGATCGAGTATAACAAAGTCCTTAGGTCGAGTATAACAAAGTCCCTTGATCGCGTATAACAAAGTCCCCTGGTCGTGTATAACAAAGTCCCCTGATCGAGTATAACAAAGGCACCTCATTGAGTATAACAAAGTCCCCTGGTCGACTATAGCAAAGTCCCCTGGTCGAGTATAACATATCCTCTCATCGAGTATAACAAAGGCCCCTAATCGAGTATAAGAAAGTCCCCAGATCGAGTATAACAAAGTCCCCTGATCGAGTATAACAAAGTCCCCTGTTTGAGTATAACAAAGTCCCAGATCGAGCATAACAAAGTCCCCTGATCAATTATAACAAAGTCCCCTGATCAATTATAACAAAGTCCCCTGGTCGAGTATAGCAAAGGGCCCTGATCGAGTAAGACAAAGTCCCCTGATCGAGTATAACAAAGTCCCCTTATCGAGTATAACAAAGCCCCCTGGACGAGTATAACAAAGACCCCTGATCGAGTTTAACAAAGTCCCCTGATC
>NW_024747088.1:0-6916 GCF_018991925.1 Homarus americanus
CACCCAGGACCATTCACCACCACCCAGGACCATCCACCACCACCCAGGACCATCCACCACCACCCAGGACCATCCACCACCACCCAGGACCATCCACCAATACCCAGGACCATCCACCACCAACCAGGACCATCCACCACCACCTAGGACCATCCACCACCACCCGGGACCATCCACCACCACCCAGGACCATCCACCACCACCCAGGACCATCCACCACCACCCGGGACCATCCACCACCACCCAGAACCATCCACCACCACCCAGGACCATCCACCTACCCAGGACCACCATCCACCACCACCCAGGACCCATCCACCACCACAGGACCATCCACCCACACCACCAGGACCATCCACCACCACCGGACCATCCACCACCACCCAGGACCATCCACCAACACCCAAGACCATTCACCACCACCCAGGACCATCCACCTACCCAGGACCATCCACCAACACAGGACATTCCACCACCAGGACCATCCACCACCACCCAGGACCATCCACCACCACCCAGGACCATCCACCACCACCCAGGACCATCCACCACCACCCAGGACCATCCACCAACACCCAGGACCATCCACCAACACCCAGGACCATCCACCACCACCCAGGACCATCCACCACCACCCAGGACCATCCACCACCACCCAGGACCATCCACCACCACCCAGGACCATCCATCAACACCCAGGACCATCCACCAACATCCAGGACCATCCACCACCACCCAGGACCATCCACCATACCAGGACCATCCACCACCACCCGTACCATCCACCACACCCAGGACCATCCACCACCCAGGACCACCACCACCACAACACAGGACCATCCACCACCACCGGACCATTCACCACCACCCAGGACCATCCACCACCACCCAGGACCATCCACCACCACCCAGGACCATCCACCACCACCCAGGACCATCCACCAATACCCAGGACCATCCACCACCAACCAGGACCATCCACCACCACCTAGGACCATCCACCACCACCCGGGACCATCCACCACCACCCAGGACCATCCACCACCACCCAGGACCATCCACCACCACCCGGGACCATCCACCACCATTCTTAACAGACACACGCTCATTTAGTTTGAGGCAAGAACTCAATTGGGTCGTTTGGGCATGGTAGAGAAGCCGGTGTGGTGTGGTGTGGTGTGGTGTGGTGTGGTGTGGTGTGGTGTGGTGTGGTGTAGTGTGGTAGGTGGTGTGGTATGGCATGGGTGGTAAGGAGTGGGTGTGGTGTGGTGTGAGATGGGTGGCATAGGATAGGTCATCAGTGCCACCTAATGATATCTTCTACACCTGGGGAAGCCTTAATGAACCCCACAGGTATCCGTCAGGTAATGAATCACACCTGAACTGTCTCTTCTCTTCATATAAATCATCTTACCTTCACCGTCTTATTTCTTATTTAAGGTATGTTGTTACAGGTAAGTCTCTCTCTCTCTCTCTCTCTCTCTCTCTCTCTCTCTCTCTCTCTCTCTCTCTCTCTCTCTCTCTCTCTCTCTCTCTCTCTCTCACTTTAGTATTAACTCTATTTTATGACCTAATAATTTTTGAGGGCGATGCTTCCGTTGTACAGTTTACCAACACCAGCATCCTGTAGTGCTAGTGCTGTAGTGTACACTCTTCATCCACCACTGTGCATCCTTCATCCACCACTGTACATCCTTCATCCACCACTGTACATCCTTCATCCTCCACTGTACATCTACCATCCTACATGTACAGTCAGTCAACACAGTATCGTGTCTGTCTCTCAGTCAGGTAACACTTAATCTATCAGAGCTTCAAGAGTCAGGTGTAATCCAGGTGAGGTCATTATCCTCAGGTAACATACCGGTGATTGGAGAAACGAAAGGTTAGGTTAGTTTAGTTTAGGTTAAGTCACTTCCGGTTATGTTAGGTTAGGTTAGGTTAGTTTAGGGATTATTCGTCATTTAAAATATGAAGGGAAGAAATGACAAAGAGGTGGATTTTAAACTATCAAGTCATTATCAGGGTAGATAGTTCCCTTTAGCCATTGTTACTACTATCATTACGACTACAGGTACAACTTCTAGTCCTGCTGCTCCATGTACTACTTCTACTAATACTATTAAGAGACAAATACAAAATACCATATTGTGGAAATTATCAAAACTTTCATAAGCAAAAATATCAAAAGGAAAGTTGTTTTTAATCATTCAAGTCAGACCAACACGACTCTCCCAGATGCTCAGTTGACTTCCTTGTAAGAGGGAGAGAAAGAAAGATCAAGTCACACTCATCCAAAAGTCAAAGACCTCCGAGGCACTTGAGAATGAGAGAGACGAGTTCGTTGACAAAACCAGAATCGTTTAGAAGTGAGAGGAATTCACTCAGGCAGTCATGAATCCCTTGTGTAGTGAGGAAGGATTTATAGTCTTAGTCCTGCAGTCATTATTAAACACTCACTGGGGCTCAAACCTTCTGGTGTGACACGTATGATGGAAGACACTTCAAGGGAACACAAGGTAAAATGACAGCAATAATGTCACCTATTATGAATATTTTGTTTTAATGTTTTATGAAGTGAACAATATCGTGAACAAACAGGTGTCAAGTGTTAGGATATATTTACAAAGTTCATTTTATATTCCAGGTTACATTGTAGATCCTTAATTAATGTTGCATAAACATTAGTTATTTTGGGTCGACTGTTCACACTGTTTATATCGTGTACCTCAAAATAGACCACACAATAACTTTCTTTTGGTAATTTCAGGTAACTACAGGTGCGTTAACTAATGACGAACAAGCTAATTCTGCGTTATTATTCCCTCAGTATTTAAATCTTCATCCACTGCCTAAGAAATTACTAAATTACATTCTTACCTTCAGCATTAATTATTCACTGTAGTAAGTAATCCAATCCAGAGTGTAACTTACTGATAACACTTATCTTTTGCAAACTTTAATATCATCCACTGTAGGTGCAGGTCAGAGGTAGGTCTGGAGGCTACTGTAGGTGCAGGTCAGTGGTGTTTTACTGTAGGTACAGGTCAGTGGTGGGTAAAAGTAGGTGCAGGTCAGTGTTAGGTCTGGAGGCTACTGTAGGTGCAGGTCAGTGGTGAGTTACTGTAGAGTGCAGGTCAGTGGTGTGTCTCGGGCTACAGTACTTGCATGTCCAGTGGTGGGTTACTGTCAAATACTGTCAAGAGGTGTGAACAACTTCCATATGGAGAGGATCTTTAATTGAAGTCTAATGTGTCACTTCACAGAGAGAGGACGATGCATGAGGAGCAGGTCGCAGCTGCTTGCATGGCAGTCCTTGGATAAAAACCCGCATGAAGCTACGTGCTGGGGGAGTAGCCTATGTCATGCACGGACAGCTAACAGAGCAACTCTTGCGTGTGTTCAGGTGTTCCGTGTGTTCAGGCGTTCCGTGTGTTTATGCGTTCCGTGTGTTCAGGTGTTCCGTGTGTTCAGGTGTTCCGCGTGTTCAGGCATCCCGTGTGTTTAGATGTTGCATATGTTCAGGCGTTCCGTGCGTTCAGCTGTTCCGTGTGTTCAGGTGTTCCGTGTATTCATGCGTTCCATGTGTTCAGGTGTTCCGTGTATTCATGCGTTCCGTGTGTTCAGGTATTCCGTGTATTCAGGCGTTCCGTCCGTTTAGGTGTTCCATGTGTTCAGGAGTTCCGTGTGTTTAGGCGTTCCGTGTATTCAGGTGTTGAGCGTATTCATGCGTTCCGTGCGTTCAGGTGTTTCGTGTGTTCAGGTGTTCCGTGTGTTCAGGTGTTCCGTGTGTTCAGGCATCCCGTGTGTTTAGGTGTTCCGTGTGTACAAGTGTTCCGTGTTATAGTATTTCGTGTGGTCAGGTGTTCCATGTGTTACGTGTGTTCAGGTGTTCTGTGTATTCAGGCATTCCGTGTGTTTAGGTGTTCCGTGTGATCATGTATTCAGGTGTTCCATGTGTTCAGACGTTCCCTGCATTTAGGTAGTCTGTGTGTTCAGGTGTTCCGCGTGTTCAGGTGTTCCGTGTGTTCAGGTGTTCCGTGTTATAGTATTCCGTGTGCTCAGATGTTGTGTTACGTATGTTCAGTTGTTCTATGTATTCAGGCGTTCCGTGTGTTTAGGTGTTCCGTGTGTTCACGTATTCAGGTGTTCCATGTGTTCAGGCGCTCCGTGAGATTAGGTGATCCGTGTTATCATGTATTCAGGTGTTCCATGTGTTTAGGCGTTCCGTGTGTTAAGGTGTTCCGTGTGTTCAGGTGTTCCGTGTATCTAGGTGGTCGGTGTGTTTAGGTGTTCCGTGTGTTCAGATGTTCCGTGTTATAGTGTTCCGTGTGCTAAGGTGTTCCATGTGTTCCATGTGTTTAGGCGGTCAATGTCTGAGGAGTAATGCATACACACGTTTTGTGCCCTAATAAAATCAGTGTGTGTGTGTGTGTGTGTGTGTGTGTGTGTGTGTGTGAATACAATAATATGAAGCACCTTAATACTAAAAGACCCATTTTCTTATATAATCATGTACTGTATTATTTTCTTGTCATACGCACAACTCTTACACCTACATGGGGCTAAATGGCCCCCTTAAGCTAGTCTGCCATTGGGTTGTGCTTGTACCGTAGTATTTCTAAGGCAGACGTCGAAATTTAACTTAACCTGACGGGCTCCCTCTAACTGAAGGTCTTCCGTCTTATGCGGCCTGTGAGCACACGAGACCTCAGTCGATATGAAGAGTATTTTATTACAATGTATCAAAACTTTACCAGGATGTGCAAATAACATCTGAACGTAAATACGAAGTAAACACAGAATAAATAAACACATAAGTTACTTGAAAGCACATAACACCTAAGGACAAGGAACACATCAACACAGCAACACCTCAAACATCTCAACGACCTCAACAGAAAAAAACTCAAACAAGAAACACTATAAGAACAAGGAACATATCAACATAGCAACACCTCAAACAAGGTACACCTCAACACACAAGAGCAACTCAAACAAGGAAAGTTTCAATGCAAAAGAACACCTAAACACAAAAAATGAAACGAGAAACACCATAATAACAAGGAACATATCAACACAGCAATACCTCAAACAAGGAACACCTTAACCCATAGGAATACATCAACAAGAAACATCTTAAAACACAGGAACACTTCAACAGGCAACATGTCAACCCATGCAAGTTACCCAAAGCAGTAAACATAAGCACGACACATTGAAAACTCAGACCTAAAGCAAGTGAGCGAGTAACTTTGTGTTACGTATTGGTGGTACGGAACTACAGGGGATTTGGGTCCTATAAAAAACAGCTGATAATACAGGTACAAAGATTGTTATTAGTGAATGATATTTATATTGATGAATGTTCCTCATAACAACCAACACTGTCTTATTTCACTCTGGCAAGATACGATACTAAAAGCCCATACATTTCCTAATCACCCCAGAGGTTCAAGATGGTATACTGTACTCTGCTTAAATAAAAATATATGACTGACGATAAAAGTACATACGAAAAACAAGAATAATTCACAATTACTTAAAAAAGCAAAACAATACCACGACCACCCAACAGATATACAATAACACCTTTCTCCTTGTAGTAAAATTAGTAGAAAAACTACTACGAAACAATCACACACCACTTACTCGGTAGAATTAATGACAGTCATGTGGCCGCAAATATAGCGATATAAGTGGCTACGAAAAAGTTACCATGGTATTTACTTAGGCAGCAAGTCAAGATGATGTCGCATCAATGAGGACAACTGCATGAGCTGTTCAATGGTCTGGAGACAGTCAAACGTCCTTTAACATTACGAAATGCAAGACCCTACAAATAGGATACAACAACCCCAATCACAACTATTCTGTTAATGACAACTTCCTGGATACTGTCGATAAGTTAAAAGCTGTTGGCGTTGTGACAGATCAATCAATCACTTGAAGGCGACGCAACGAGTGGGGGGGATGCCCCAGCAGTAATAATAATAATAATAATAAAAATATATTTGTGAATTATAAAGCGTACCTTTAAATACAATGATAAGAAAATGCTTCTTATTGTATGGATTTTTGTATTCAGGCATGGAAACCCTACCTCCAGAAAGATCTAACACCCATAGAAAAGGTGCAACCAAGATGATTCTTTAACTATGCCATCTCGATTATCCAAGTAAACTAAGGGCCTCAAGACGAACAACTATTCAGAAAAAAGCCCAATAGAACAGATCTCATTAAAACAATTAAAATCTTGAAAGGGACAACACGAAGGGACAACTTCAAGCTCACCAAGCTATCATGCAGAACGAACACAAGGAAATACTTCTTCACATAGAGTGACAGAGAGTGATAGATCTATGGGACGTTCTCCCAGCTCAAGCCGTGGAATCGAGAACAGTACTGGGCTTCAAAATAGCCCTAGACAAAATTAACAAGATCAATGGAGGGATCCTACACAGGCCACTGGTCTTCCCTTGACTTGGCCACCTCTAGTAGGTGGCCGTTAGGTAAAGAAGAGGCACACAAGAACAAAAAATAAACTACCCCATATGGTTTGGGATACTAAGGATAGCCACGGGTCTTAAAAGGACACGACAGAGCACGGCACCTCCAGATATCTTGAATTACGAATACAACAGCCGAGGACACCTGACTATGTTAATCATTTACTGCTGTTCATTTTACACTTGGCGCACCACTACTACAATTATATGTTAATATTACTTAAGCAATATAAAACAAAATCTGTCCTGAAAGGTATATTACCTTTTTTTATTGGAGATGAAAGATATTTTTTCAGTTACGAGAAACTTCACCTCCTTGAGCGTCAGTCTGAGATTTTTACAAGTCACTGTTCTTCTTCAACTATAAGTCTCTTGGTGATAATTTATCCTCTGTTATGTGCTCTATT
>NW_024747089.1:0-16349 GCF_018991925.1 Homarus americanus
AAATTTCTGAATATATATATATATATATATATATATATATATATATATATATATATATATATATATATATATATATATATATATATATATATATATATATATATATATATATATATATATATATATATATATATATGGCGGCATACAGTAGCACTCGCGTTTAACGCGTCAATAAAACCTACAGGGTACCGCAGGTTAAGTGAAAAACCGCGCTATGAACAACAGAACATATACAGAATTAATTCCAATAGAAACTGGGTTCATCCCCAAACCCACTTTCGCTTTGACACAATACCGCATGTTCTAGTAAAACAATATCTTAATTTTATGAGTTGGTACATGCACACAATTATTGCAGAAATAGAGAAATACATTAGTTAATGTCCACATTCAAATAATGGATTCGACTCTCTCCTCTTCGATTCGCAATGCTGGTTCTCTTCTCTGAGAAATTTGGGGGGAAACCACTAAATTTAAATAAATAATACCTCAAACTAAAGTTAGGATAATACAATTGACATTGCTGGATTCCTTGTAAGACCAGGAATATTTTGAATATAAATGTCATATATTTTGCACAAAAGATAACATATTTACTGAGAGTAAACATTATATCTAAAATTTGTATGTCTAATGCAAAATCTATGATGTTTATATTCAAAATGATCACCAAATTGTAAGAATTCCAGCAATGTAAATTATATTCTGGCTGGGTAATTTGTATGAATTTTATGAGCTAAAACAAATATCTTCAGTTAATAAAAAAAAAAAAATATTCTTCACGACACTCTGTCAATCAAAGTACCCCACCTTGCCTCCCCCCTCTTCCAACCAGGCGGTCAGTCCCAATCCTCCCTTCAAGAGATGTGTGAAAAAACTAAATTTTAACATTTTGTATTAAATAATACCTCAGATTAAAGTTAGGATAATATAATTGACATTGCTGGATTCCTTGTAAGACCAGGAATATTTTGAATACAAATGTCATATATTTTGCACAAAAAATAACATTTACTCAGAGTAAACATTATATCTAAAATTTGTATGTCTAATGCAAAATCTATGATGTTTATATTCAAAATGATCACCAAATTGTAAGAATTCCAGCAATGTAAATTATATTCTGACCGGGTAATTTGTATGAATTTTATGAGCTAAAACAGGCAGTCAGGCAGGGTGGGGGGTGGGGCGAATCTAAAAATAGCTCTCGAGCCGGACACTCACCGCATATACGTGGAAAAAAAACGCGTTAAGTGAAAGTTAGGCTCTGGCGAGGCACCGCGTATACGGTAAAACGCACTAAGCGAAACCGCGTTAAGCGCTTTCCCAAGCGCTTTCGTGTAATTCACATCTTCAGGGGTGAGTACAGACTAAAGAGAAATACTAACCAAGGTGTATATATACAGAGGAGGGTGAGACCAGGTTCACAATGGTCAGGTATAAGGTAATGACCCTACTAATCTTTAAATAGCACACAACGGTTGGTGGTCAGGTAAGGTGACCCGACCTTCTCACCTGGTTACAAATCTTCTTAATTACAAAATATTGAGGAGGCATTATCCCAGTCAATGCAATGCTTGTTATCCCTCAAATGAACAAACAGAGCATTGGATTCCTTGCCTGTCCTAACACTGTATTTGTGTTGTTTAATTCTAGTTGCAGGATCTTTATCTGTCTGGCCTAAGTAAAACATATTACATTCCTTGCAAGGAACTTTATAAATGCAACCAATTGTGTTGTTGGGGGGAGTTCTTGATTAACATTTGTTTAACATTGCACGAGTTTTTAAATGCCACATTGACGTTCCAGGTTTTTCGTTGTGAAGGAATGTGTGAGAAATTTTTGTGAAATGGTAATATTAAGATATTCTTATGGTCATGGGTGGGCTTGGGATCAGTTCTACAAAAAGTTTTCTTAGTAATGTTTAGGCATTTGTCTATGAAAGATCTAGGGTATTTAAGGTTTGAGCCAATATTATTTATATATATATATATATATATATATATATATATATATATATATATATATATATATATATATATATATATATATATATATATATATATATATATATATATATATATATATATATTTGTATTCCTCATCAATGAATTCCGGACTGCAAATTCTCAAAGCACGTAAAAACATTATTGAAAATACTGATTGTTTGACTTTATTATGGTGGGCAGAATAATAATGAATGTATGAACACACATTAGTTGGTTTTCTATAAATACTGAACTTAAAAGTGTTACCTATTCTGTGTATCAGACAGTCTAGGAATGGCAATTTACAGTCTTGCTCAAATTCCACAGTGAATTTGATCGAGGGGGCTAAGTTGTTAAGTTGTGGCAGGAAAGCTTTTATGTCCTCATTACATGGCCAGAGACATAATACATCATCAACATATCTAAATCAGACTGCTGAAGGTGGTAAAATATTACTTAATAGTTTCTTTTCAAAGAATTCCATATATAGGTTGCTTAATACAAGTGAGAGTAGATTACCCATTGCCATACCAAATTTTTGAGCATAATATTCTCCATTGAATTCAAATTTGCAATCCTTAATACATAGTTTGATGAGTTCGATGAAGTCATCTTTCGAGACGGGCAGTGAAATATTATCCAGGGAATCTATGAGGAACTCTAGTAAATCATCAACTGGGACCTTTGTAAAGAGTGATGTTACATCAAAACTGACCAGTTTAAAATCATAATTAATGTGTAAGTTATTGAGTTTATGAACCAGATCCATATTATTCTTAATATTAGAGTTAGAAATGTTGCCAACTAGGGAATTTAGTAAAGAAACTAACCATTTAGATATATATATATATATATATATATATATATATATATATATATATATATATATATATATATATATATATATATATATATATATAATATGTAGTAATTCTGATTTACGTAATAATTGAACTCACAGGCACCAAGGCGTTATAAAAACCACGTAAAGAACAACAGTACATATGGGGATTAATTCCACAGAGACTGGCTCAATTCTTCAACCTTAATTTTTTAACATTAGACACAATACCTAGTATGCTGTAGTAAAAAACATCTTAATTTTTATGATGGTATGCATACACAATTAATATTTCAGAAATGCAGCCCCCCCCCCTCTCTTCCCAAGCCTGCTGGCCCTGGTGGAAGCAAGTGCATACAGACAGACCAACAATACAAGGCAAGCCGACCTCGTGAAGTATTGTTAAAGACAGACTAACAATATACAGTGCCGACCGAAATATTACAGACAGACTAACAATATAAGAAAAGCCGGACCTCATGTGAAATATTACAGACAGACTAACAATATAAGAAAAGCCGGACCTCGTGTGAAGTATTACAGACAGACTAACAATATAAGAAAAGCCGGACCTCGTGTGAAATATTACAGACAGACTAACAATATAAGAAAAGCCGGACCTCGTGTGAAGTATTACAGACAGACTAACAATATAAGAAAAGCCGGACCTCGTGTGAAGTATTACAGACTGACTAACAATATAAGAAAAGCATGACCTGGTGTGTAGTATTGTAGACAGACTAACGATATAACAAACGCAGGACCTGGTGTGTAGTATTATAGACAGACTAACAATTTAACAAAAGCAGGACCTGGTGCGTAGTATTGTAGACAGACTAACAATATAACAAACGCAGGACCTGGTGTGTAGTATTGTAGACAGACTAACAATATAAGAAAAGCTGGACTTGGTGTGTGGTATTATAGACCAGGGGTTCTCAACCAGGGGGGAATTTCCCCCCCTCACGTTTTCAGGGGGGGGGGAACTGATACTAATATGGAAAAAATAAAGGATTTTCAGTATTATATGCATATTATTTGGAATGCACTTTTTGAGGCAGACAATTTTGGAAAGGAGGGGGGGAATGATATTCTGACATATGGTGAAAGGGGTGCATGGGGCAAACAAGGTTGAGAACCACTGTTATAGACAGACTAACAATATAACAAAAGCTGGACCGGGTGTGTAGTATTGTAGACAGACTACATAAGAACATAAGAATGGAGGAAACTGCAGCGGGCCTATTGGCCCATACTGGGCAGTCCCGTTTACACCCAACCCCTATTGCTCATATGAGCATCCAACCTATGTTTGAAGCAATTCAGCGTATTCGAGTTAATGATGATATTTGGTAACTTGTTCCATTCATCCACTACTCTGCTTCCAAACCAGTGTTTACCTATATCACGCCTAAATCTAAATTTGTCTAATTTAAAACCATTGTTACGAGTTCGCTCCTGGTTGGATAGTTTGAGTACCTTTGTAATGTCCCCTTTGTTTAGCCCTGCCTTACACTTATACATCTCTATCAGGTCGCCCCTCGCTCTACGTCTCTCAAGGGAGTGCAAATTAAGATGCTTTAACCTGTCTCTATACTCAAGGTTCCTAATGCCCGGGATTAGTCTTGTCATTCTCCTCTGAATTCTTTCCAAGGATTCTATATCCATTCTGTAATACGGTGACCAGAGCTGAACTGCGTAATCCAGGTGTGGTCTCACAAGAGCAAGATACAGTTTTAGGATGACCTCGCTAGTCTTGTAACTAACACTCCTTTGTATGAACCCAAGTACTTTATAGCCTTGTTACGAGCAAAAACACATTGCTTACTTGGCTTAAGGTTCCTACTTATCATTACTCCTAAATCTCTCTCGCAGTCGGATTTCTCTATGGCATCGTTGCTCATCTGGTTTCTGGTTTCCCTGTTTACATCTCCTATACTGAGTACTTTACATTTGTCGACATTGAATTTCATCTGCCATTTTTCAGACCATTCGAAAAATTTGTTTAGATCTTCCTGTAGTTTTGCCGAGTCCTCATCAGATTTGATAGCACGTCCTATTTTAGTGTCATCAGCAAATTTACTTATGTTGCTGTCATGATATCTATGTCAATATGTGTATATAATAAATAATAATGGTCCAAGTACTGAGCCTTTGGGAACCTGACTTGTGATTGTCTAAATGGGACTTCAGCCAGCTGTTAATGCTCACCGCTGTTTCGTCCCATAACCACGCCTCAATCCATTTAAGGATGTCACCTGATGCCATGAGCTTCTACCTTCTAATTAGTCTTTAAAATTTCGTCGAAGGCTTTGTTAAAGTCGATGGTACCACATCATAATTGTGCCCTCATCTGCACCGATTCGAAAACTGATGAAAAGAATGTTAATAGATTAGTTAGGCAAGAACGCCTGCTTGTGAAGCTACAAGGGAATCATTGATCAATCTGTGCTTCTCCAGGTGATTTTCGACAGAGTTTGAAATGATTGTTTCCAGTACTCTGGCCTACTATTGATGTTAGACTTGATTGTTGGTAGTTAGGAGCATAGTGATCTATCCCCTTCTGGAAAAATCGCATTACATTCGCCATCCTCCAGGATTCTGGTACTACACCTGTTTTAATGACATGTTAAACAACTTTGCTAAGGAATACTAAGCTCTTCCCCTTACATTCCTTTAATACACTGGCAACATCTCATCAGGAACAGGACTGGTTAGGCTTTAGTTTGTCTATTTGGTTACTAACATCAAGGCATTAGTCACTACTATCTCACTTAATTTGTTTTTCACTATCTCAACAGAGTCGCAGCCTCGGAACAGTGTTTAAATTTTCGGTAGTGAAAACTGCTGGAAAAACGTTTTATTCAAACGCTATTGCTCATTTCTCCGGCTGCTATCAGTGATCTGCAGAAGTTCGCCCGTATTGGGTCCGGGTCTTTCGTGTGGTTTTAGCTGATACATTTGGTAGAATCCCTTTGGGGTTTGTCTTCGCCCATATCCTTAATTTCATTATTCCTCTTGCTTTCCTTTATCTCGATTTTAACCCTACTCGCCAACACACACTCCTATAATAGTCCTTTTATGTAAATTCTCACGCACGACGTATCCTTCTACCTATAGCCTCTCACACAACAATGATGTTCTTTTTAAATAATTATTTATCCATTTAGGGTCATTGTTGTCTGATCTGAGTTTTTGGGTATGGTATGTTCTGGGCCTTTTGTGCATTAAATAACTCACTATTTAGAATTATCAACCCCGGCAATCTCAGATCTCACATTTAAGGTCGGTGTCATCTGTCAGTTCACAGCCGTTGAATCTCTCTCTCTCAGCTGCCTCTTTAAAACCGTCAAAGTTTGCCCTTCTGAAATCTGGGTACTTTAGTGGAATTTTTCTTAATGCCTGCCCCTGGCAATCTCAATCAACCGAATTTCAGGATCGCTGTTTGCAAGTTCGCTCCTCACCTTTAATATTGCTAATTTAGGTTTTTCTTCTATAAGAACCGGTCCAGTATATTATTACCCCGTGTGGGTTCAGTTATATGTTGACTTAGAAAACAGTCCTGATCGCCCTTTGAGAAAATCCTCTCGATTCTGAGTTACCCAGAAGGTCAGTCCAACTTATTTGGCCATGTTAAAGTCGCCACTATATAGACTTTGTTGTGCGCGGTGCCTCAAGATTTATCCAGATAAGTCGTCATTGACGGTATCAAGATTGGGGGTCTATATATTACTCCTGTGATTAATTTTTCCCGACCGTCGCTTAATTCTATCCAAATTGTTTCTGTATTCCTCTCCGTTTTTATTTCCTTATTTATTTCACACTTCAGATTATCCCTAACATAGATTGCTACTCCGCCTCCTTTCCTGGTCTGCCTATCGGTATGGAACAGTTTGTAACCCGCAATTTGGTATTCGACTGGTAACTCACGTGTGTCTAGGTTGATCCATGTTTCAGTGAATGCAATTTTATCGATTTTTTCGGTACATACCAAGGCCCTAATATCATCCATTTTGTTTCTCATACTTCTACTGTTCGCGTAGTATACATTTAAGTTAGTCGTGTTCTGAGTCCTCCCCTTACCGCGTTTAGTTTTAAACTCCCTGTCTAATTTAGTTTTGTCATCATTCCTAACACTATTTCCCTGTACTCTTTCACTTTGTTTACCCGCTCCCACTGCAGTCTCCTCCACCCCGGTGCCCATATGTTCTCTTAGCAGTTTAAAGACTTCGATATCTTTTGAACTGCCCCTACTGTTTGTATAGTATACATTTAAACCTACTCTTCCCTAGTCCTGTTTTACACCTTGTCCTGAGCAACTAATTTTACTTCCCAGGACCTGCTTGTATTTTGACTCCCACTTTCCCCGACCCAAACAATATAACAAAAGCTGGACCGGGTGTATAGTATTATACAGACTAACAATATAACAAAAGCTGGACCTGGTGTGTAGTATTATAGACAGACTAACAATATAACAAAACCTGGACCTGGTGTGTAGTATTGTAGACAGACTGACAATATAACAAAAGCTGGACAGGCTGTGTAGTATTGTAGACAGACTAACAATATAAGAAAAGCTGGACCTGGTGTGTAGTATTATAGACAGACTAACAATATAACAAAACTTGGACAGGGTGTGAAGTATTGTAGACAGACTAACAATATAACAAAAGCTGGATCTGGTGTGTAGTATTATAGACAGACTAACAATATAACAAAAACTGGACAGGGTGTGTAGTATTGTAGACAGACTAACAATATAACAAAAGCTGGACCTGGTGTGTAGTATTGTAGACAGACTAACAATATAACAAAAGCTAGACCTGGTGTGTAGTATTGTAGACAGACTAACAATATAACAAAAGCTAGACCTGGTGTGTTGTTTTATAGACAGACTAACAATATAACAAAAGCTGGACCTGGTGTGTAGTATTATAGACAGACTAACAATATAACAAAAGCTGGACCTGGTGTGTAGTATTATAGACAGACTAACAATATAACAAAAGCTGGATCTGGTGTGTAGTATTATAGACAGACTAACAATATAACAAAAGCTGGACCTGGTGTGTAGTATTATAGACAGACTAACAATATAACAAAAGCTGGACCTGGTGTGTAGTATTATAGACAGACTAACAATATAACAAAAGCTGGACCTGGTGTGTAGTATTGTAGACAGACTAACAATATAACAAAAGCTGGACCTGGTGTGTGGGTGTATTAAAGACATCAATATAACAGCTGGACTGTTTTGTATATAACAAATAACAAACGCTGACTGTGGGTGTAGTATTAAAGACTATCAATATAACAAACGCTGACTGTGTGTGTGTGGTGTAGATTAAGACTATCAATAACAAAGCTGGACTGTGTGTGTGTGTAGTATTAAGACTATCATAACAAGGACGTGTGTGTGGGTGTAGAAAAAACAAAGCTGACTGTGTGTGTGGGTGTAGTATAACAACATAACAAAGCTGGACTGTGTGTGTGTAGTATAAGACAAAAAAAATGGACTGTGTGTGGTGTAGTATAAAGACTATCAATATACAAAGCTGGACTGTGTTGTAGTATTATAGACTATCAATATAACAAACGCTGGACTGTGTGTGGGTGTAGTAATAGAAGGCAACAAATGAATGTGTGTGGGTGTAGTATTATAGACTAATATAAATGTTGGACTGTGTAAGTAGTATTAAAGACTATCAACATAACAAAATGCTGACTGTGTGTGTGTGTGTAATGTAGACTATCAACACATGACTGTGTGTGTGTGTGGGTGGCATGACAACATAAAGTGTGTGTGTGTGTAAGATATAGACTATCAATATAACAAACATGACTGTGTATAAAGACACACATAACAAATGCGATGTGTGTGTGTAAAAGAAGACACACAAAATGAATGTGTGTGTAGTATAAAGACACACATAACAAAGGGACACAAACAAGGGGATTGTGTAAAGATATAGACACAATATAACAAACATAAAGATTAATAATATAAGAATGTGTGTAGTATGGTAGGATGATGGCAACAAAATGCGATTGTAGATATAGAATATAAATAAACAAGTGATCAGATACCAATATAACAAATGCTGGATTCTGTGTGTGGGTGTAGTATTGAAGACTATCAATATAATGTAAAACAGACTGTGTGTGTGTGGGTAAAATATACACACATAACAAACGCTGACTGTGTGTGTGTACAAAGACTGGTCAATAACAAATGCTGGACGTGTGTGTGTGTGTGTGTAGTATACAGACTATTTCACACAAACATGACTGTGTGTGTGTGTGGGTGTAGACACACAAAACACATGTGTGTGTGGGTGTAGTATATATCAATAACAAACATGTGTGTGTGTGTATAAAGACACAATATAAAGGGACGTGTAGACAAAGGACACAAACAAACATGGACTGTGTGGGGTGTAGATGTAAAAGACACAATATAAATGGATTGTGTGTGTGTAGTATATACTATCAATAACAAAATGCTGGACTGTGTGTGGGGTGTAGTATTATAGATTATCAATATAACAAACAAAGGGATGTGTAAAGATAAAGACTATCAATATAACAAAATGCTGGATTGTGTGTGTGGGTGTAGTATTATATCTGATCAACATAACAAACGCTGGACGGTGTGTGGGTGTAGTATTACAGACTATCAATATAACAAACGCTGACTGTGTGTGTGTGGGGTGTAGTATTAAAGACTATTTAATATAAATAAAAATGCTGACTGTGTGTGTGTGTAGTATTAAAAGACTATCAATATAACAAAATGCTGGACTGTGTGTAGTATATAGACACACATAACAAATGGACTGTGTGTGTGTGTGTAGTATTATAGACTATCAAGCAACAAATGCTGGGACTGTGTGTGTGTGTGGGGTGTAGTATTATAGACTCACAACAAATGCTGGACGTGTGTGGGGTGTAGTATTAAACTATCAAATATAACAAACAAGTGGGACTGTGTGTGGGGTGTATTAAGACTATCACACATAACAAATGCTGGATTGTGTGTGTGTAGTATTATAGACTATCATAACAAACGCTGGACTGTGTGTGGGTGTAATATAGACTATCAACAAGGGGTCAAACGTTGGACTGTGTGGGTGCAGTAATAGAGATCATCAATATAACAAATGACTGTGTGTGTGGGTGTAGTGACAAAGACTATCAATATAAACAAACAAGGGACGTGTGTGTGTGTGTAGTATTATAGACTATCAATATAACAAACAAAGGGATGTGTGTGTGTGTGTACAGACTACTAATATAACAACATGGGACTGTGTGTGTGTGTGTGTGTGTATAAAGGACACAATATAACAAATACTGTGTGTGTGTGTGTAAAGATAAAGACACAATATACAAATGTACTGTGTGTGTGGGGTGTAGTATATAGACTATCAATATACAACACAATGTGTGTGGGTGTAGCATAAAGACTAATATAATGTAAACAAGGATTGTGTGTGTAAAGAGAGACGGTCAATATAACAAGACTGTGTGTGTGTGGGTGTAGTAATATAGACTATCAATATAACAAATGCTGGATTGTGTGGGGTGTAGTACAAAAGACTATCAACCATAACAAACGCTGACTGTGTGTGTGTGTGTAGCACAAAGACTACACACAACAAAACATGACTGTGTGTGGGTGTAGCATATAGACACAACATAAAACATGGGACTGTGTGTGTGTGTGTGGCATATAGACTATCAATATAAACATGACTGTGTGTGTGTGTAGCATAGACTATCAATATAACAAAATGCTGACTGTGTGTAATAAAGAAGACACAAAATGCTGGACTGTGTGTGTGTAAAAATATATACTATCAATATAACAAATGCTGGGATTGTGTGTGTGTAGTATAAAGACTAATAATATAACAAACATGACTGTGTGTGTGGGGTGTAGTATTATAGACTAATATAACAAATGCGACTGTGTGTGGGTGTAGACAAAGACTATCAATATAACAAATGCGATTGTGGGTAGTATTACAGATCATCAATATAAAATGCTGACTGTGGGGTAGTATTATAGACTATCACATAACAAACACAGGGACTGTGTGTGTGTGTGTGTGCAGTACATAAGACTATCAATATAACAAAATGCTGTGTGTGTGTGTAGTATAAAGACACATACAAAGGACGTGTAGTACACACACAAAACAAACAAGGGATTGTGTGTGTGTAGTATAAAAGACACAACATAACAAATGGGACTGTGTGTGTGTAATGGAGTAGACTACTGGCCATAACAAATGCTGGACTGTGTGTGTAGTATTATGGGAGATTATCAATATAACAAAATGCTGGGATTGTGTGGGTGTAGCATAAAGGATTAATAATATAACAAATGCTGGACTGTGTGTGGGTAAAGAAGGAGAGATTATCAATATAACAAACAAGTGACTGTGTGTGGGTGTAGTATTGAGATCATCAATATAACAAATGCTGGACTGTGTGTGTGGGGTGTAGTATTGAAGACTACTAATATACAAATGCTGACTGTGTGTGTGGGTGTAGTATTAAAGACTATCAATATAACAAAATGTATGGGACTGTGTGTGTGGGGTGTAGTATGTAGACTATCAATATAACAAAACAAGTGGGATTGTGTGTAGCATAAAGATTATCAATATAACAAATGACTGTGTGTGTGTGTAGTATATAGACACAAAATGCTGACTGTGTGTGTGTGTAGTATATAGACACACATAACAAATGCTGGACTGTGTGTGTAGTATTATGACTGTGTGTGTGGGTGTAGTATTAAAGACTATCAACATAACAAACGCTTGTGTGTGTGGGTGTAGTATTATAGACTATCAATATAACAAACGCTGGACTGTGTGTGGGTGTAGTATTATAGACTATCAATATAACAAATGCTGGACTGTGTGTGTGGGTGTAGTATTATAGACTATCAATATAACAAATGCTGGACTGTGTGTGTGGGTGTAGTATTAAGACTATCAATATAACAGCTGGACTGTGTGTGTGGGTGTAGTATTATAGACTATCAATATAACAAACGCTGGACTGTGTGTGGGTGTAGTATTAAAGACTATCAATATAACAAACGCTGGACTGTGTGTGTGGGTGTAGTATTATAGACTATCAATATAACAACGCTGGACTGTGTGTGTGGGTGTAGTATTAAGAACTATCAATATAACAAATGCTGGACTGTGTGTGTGGGTGTAGTATTATAGACTATCAATATAACAAAGCTGGCCTGCGTGTGTGTAATATTATAGGCTCTATATAACAAACGCTGGACTGTGTGTGTGGGTGTAGTATTATAGACTATCAATATCACAAATGCTGGACTGTGTGTGTGGGTGTAGTATTAAAGACTATCAATATAACAAGGCTGGACTGTGTGTGTGGGTGTAGTATTATAGACTATCAATATAACAAGCGCTGGACTGTGTGTGGGTGTAGTATTAAAACTATCAATATAACAAACGCTGGACTGTGTGTGTGGGTGTAGTATTATAGACTATCAATATAACAAACGCTGGCCTGCGTGTGTAATATATAGGCTCTATATAACAAACATGGACTGTGTGTGGGTGTAGTATTATAGACTATCAATATAACAAACTGGCCTGTGTGTGTAATATTATAGGCTCTATATAACAAACGCTGGACTGTGTGTGTGGGTGTAGTATTATAGACTATCAATATAACAAACGCTGGCCTGTGTGTGTGTAATATTATAGGCTCTATATAACAAACGCTGGACTGTGTGTGTGGGTGTAGTATTATAGACTATCAATATAACAAACGCTGGCCTGTGTGTGTGTAATATTATAGGCTCTATATAACAAACGCTGGACTGTGTGTGTGGGTGTAGTATTATAGACTATTAATATAACAAACTGGTGTATAATATATAGACAGACTAACAATATAACAAAATCTGAACTGGGCATGTAGTACGAGACAGACTAACAATATAACAAGAGCTGGACCGGGTGCATAGTACAGTATTAAGAGGTAAAACGTATTATTACCCTTCACCCCATTATACACACCTGGTGCTGTATCTCCATCAAGACGTTCCAACAAGTGTTAAAGCGTCACCACAGGTTAAGCCGACCGTTCCTCTACTGCCACCCTCAGCTCGGCTGTAGTCACTAGAATACTTCTCACTTATGCTATGTAGCACAAATAAGTTAAAGGTCAAGTTAACAATAAAGGGTAACTGAATACAATACAGTAGAGGTTGATCCGCCACGCCAGGCGAGACATCCCTGCCATCTAGTGAGTTGAGGACAAACTTTCATTATTGATTATTTTATCACTCGCCGACGGTCAATAAATCCAAAGCAAACACACTTTACTTACCCTGGTATATAGTTGAAAGTGAATTTACTTTAATTTATAAGTTATAAATTCACTATGAAAGTAAATTAATAATTTTACGAGCCGTTTGGGTAGTTGGTGGCGAAAAGAATAACGCCAGCAGTTTTAATCACTCTCTTCCGTTGATGGGTTGTGTGTGCAACTATTTAAAAATGTGTCACGAAGGACCGCACCGCTCGAAAGTCCCACCAGGGCTTGGAAACAGAGGAGGGAGGAGCCGAGGAGGAACGGGGACGGGTGTATACATGGGTTATATCCAGGAGAGTAGTGGAAGCAGTGGCGTAGCTAGAATGTGTGCCAGGGCCTTCTTAGTTTACCGTGACCCTACAAAAATACATATTACAGTGACTCACTCTTTTATATATATATATATATATATATATATATATATATATATATATATATATATATATATATATATATATATTAAATAGTTTGCCTTACTGTTGTCAGACAAAGCCACCCCGATCAAAGTAGGGGCTTTTGTCTGGGGCTTGTCGGGGGCTTTGTCGGGGGCTTTTGTCTATACCCCAGTGAGGATAGTGTCTTAGTATAAAATCGCAATGCTGTGAAACAAAATCTTAATATTTAATCTCAGTACCGCACCAAAAGTCACATCAATATTTTTTAACCAATACTTTAATATTTCTTACCTTATAATTATTATTCTTCCAACGAAGTAAATAACTGGATCGAAAACACAAGAGAACTTAAAAGTCGTCTAGCCTCCCTCGTCTTGTCACGATGGAGACTTGTGCAGAACTGAAGTGAAGTGCTGTAACTGGTGGATTGGTCGGCTGTACATGAACTGATATGACCCGAGACTGCATGGTTTGCAGCTACTGGAGACGTTAATCCTTCCCTTTGTATCGGCGGCAAGTTAATCCTCGTCGTATCTGACTAACACCTGACCCACCACATGAGCTCACTGGCGTACTTGTTTGAAGTTGTTTCCTTAATCCTCAACAGGTTACAGGTTGTGTGTGTGGGGGGACATAGGGTGCGTAGCTCATGACGTGGCCGTGATGATGTGGGTCAGGTGTTAGGTCAGACACGACAAGGATTAACTTGCCGCCAATACAAAGGATGGATTAACGTCTCCAGTAGCTGCAGATATGGGTGATGAGCAGACCAAAGTGCCGCCCCCTAGCTATGCTAGTGAGTGGAAGAGCTCCAACACAGAGCCTGGGGCAGCGGTGCATCCCCACCCTCTACCTCCCACCAGGGTTGCCAGATGTACGACAAGCTTCACGGCCAACTTCACATCTCATGGCCAAATCCATAAAATTCGGCTAAATCTTTTTGGATGGGAAGCACAAGGCTATTTTTGCAATCCACTCAAAATAAAAGTATCCCTACAATATCCACTTAAAATGTCGTAATAAAACCAATTTTCACTTAGATGAGAGCCCAATAATTACACAAACATAATGTCTATAATTTACAGTGAAGATGTACCTTAATCTGAAATGGTGGTGAAGCATGATAATGGTGGAGAACTTAGAACATAAGAAAATAAGGAGTCTGCAATAGGCCTGTTGGCTGCATGGCAGCTCCTGTCGAGAATTACAACCACTCTCTATCATCCATGAATCTATCCGGCAGGAGGGCCACCAGACTGGTGCTGAAAGCGTACAGTACATTCAAGTTCCAGCAAGCGGCAACAGATCAAGAACCACCTCAGAAAGACTACCAAGCTCCACATCCAAGAGCTTCCTTAGCGCATTCAACGCTGGTTCCCAATCAGCCAAATGGTACCTGGCGGCCACAAGGGAACCACCATTCAGCGGACAAGAAAACACCAAGACAAACCCAAGTCAGCAGACGATCGGAAATGTCGTCGGGTATGCACCTACTGTCAGGAGCCAGCGGCCAACCCACTGGAATACTACACCTTCTTTCATTTGCAATTGAACAATTGACCACTTGCCTTTAACAATCAAGTTTTTGGAATGACAAATTTCTATTTGCTTTCAACTATTTTCCGAATCCATTCAACAATCAGTTATTTTGATTTGACAATTTACAAAACCTTTAAACAGCCACATATCTCCCGATTTGCTTTCAACAGTCAACAAACTTTTCAACAATGCGACTGAAACAATCATCATTGAAAGAATTTATTCAACAATCTTTAAAAAACCAGTAAGCCAGATATTTGAATATTTGAGTATACTTACACAAACATCAACAACTATGAATTCTGGTCATAAACGCAAATTATGTAATGTCTTTAGTCTTTAGTATGTAGTAGCTACATAAAACATACGATTGGCAAAAGAAACAAAAGAAAAAAGGGCCTTATACTAATAGCCTAAATACATTGGTGTCATGATACTTCCCTGAAGCAATTCTAGGAAAAGGCCTCGTACACACCTTGGTGGGTTGTTTCTGCCTGACTGTAAGGTAGGGATGGAGGTAAGGTGAGGTGGGAGGGGTAGTGGGATTGGGGAGAGATGTCATATCAGCATCCAATTGACGCCTTCCTCCTCCCTGCCTCAGAATAGTAACCTTCAGGGGTAAAATGAACACATGAGTGTAAGAAGGTTTTGTTGTGAATTGTTTCAAGTGGAACAAACAGTAAGGCAGTAGGTTATACTCTGTTACTGTAGACCTACTGTATATCAATTGAAGATGTCTCGCGCTCAAGACATTGAGACAAGTAGGTGTTGACATGGTTATATAGTTCTGCGACACAACATGTTCCGTGACACTAGGCAGTGCAAATTCCGCAAGCAAAATGTTCTCCCTCAGTGCATTGAGAGTCACTCCTTCTTGCCTGGCGTGGGCACGTTGCACGTGGAGCTTCACGGTGGAAGTACTGCTTCAGGTATGATTTAAACACAGAAAACAGTTTTCTATGGGGTTCAAGCAGAGAGTATGGAGGAGAATTTAAATCAGCTGAGGATAGACTTTGCTGGAATACCGTTGTGTTGGAGCGTTGTCTAAACAGTATGGATCTTGCGTCTCCGGTTTGCTGCAAGTGATGCGATGAAATCACTGAATACTTCCTTAGTCATTGAACCATAGTGAATTTCGTGATAGAGAGTATTCCACAGTGTTCAATATCGCCTTAATCACTGTCGATGTTCTGCTGCCGCTGTCACTTG
>NW_024747090.1:0-20297 GCF_018991925.1 Homarus americanus
CCCCCCTTCTTGCACACCATGGCGTGATCGCCATCATAGGAAGAGCCACACACGCATTGGGAAGGCAAACCTTCTACTGGCCGACCGTACCTTAGAGCAATGGCATCTGTAAATTCTTGTTTATTAAGACTGAAACCATTTGCCCTTATCGGTAACGTAGTTAACCAGTTCGAGGCGCCCACCTCCTGCGTTATAGCTACTTTTTTTTTCAAATTTTCTGATACCTACAGCAACAGTTGCTGCAACTTATCATTTTGGCAGTGCTGTCGATCTGTCGTAATGGACCTACGAATCTTATTTACTTCACTGGTATCCACTTCCCCTGTTGCATTCTGGGCTATTATGTGGTCCGTGAGGGCTGCCGTGAGCTTAAGTGAATTTTGATGTTCAGTGGCAGCAATCTCCTCTGGATTTGTTAGTCCCATCCCTCCCAGTCTTGATGGAAGTGCAAGAAGTGCTCTTTCTGCTGGGGTTAAGTCAGGGTGTTTCACTAATTTAGGAATGAAATTGACACTGATAACTTCTTCCAGAGGGTGGAGGAGGGGTCCGATATCAGGGATAGTACGCATCAGGTAGTTCCAACGATGCTTGACTCCATGGGTGAATGCAGCAAAGGCCGCATGTGGCTCTGTGTTAGCAATCTCAGACAGAGCTTGGATTTCACTAACCCACTCATTCACCTTTCCCGCTACGTACTCGGTCTTGAAGTCCGTAGTGCCAATTACTGCACCTAGATGTCTTTGGCCGTCCTTAGTTATTTTGACCTCACTTCCGCCAAACACCTCCATTGCCCGTTCATAATGTTACCCTTTTTGTGGACCTCAAGATGTTACCAGGTCCCACCACTTTTTGATGCCCTCCACTTTTCCTGCTTCTGTAAGGTCATCAGCATACGCCACTTTTTTTACCTCAGTTGTTTCAAATTTTATTTCTTGTTGGAGCACTGATAGGCCTATTGCATACATTGCCATTGCAACAGAGTCCCCCTGTGTTGTTCCCTCGGTTGACTGTAAGATGGTATCACCTCTTAGAGCCTTGTTGTTTACTATATAGAGGTCCGATGGATTCCTATACGAGTTTTCAACATACATTGCAAAGCTTGGACACCTGATCTTGATGTTGTGCAGTGCAGCCTTGCGGTTAAGTATGTTGAATGCGTTTGGAGCATCCACCAGGAGAACGGCCTCACAATCACGCTGCTCAAATATCAATCTCATGGCGTGAATGGCGGCTTCCCCGCCAGCCTGGTGAACAGCACACACTTGCCCTGACATCATCTTTTACCACCTCCATTATGCATTTTCCTATGATCCGCCTCAGCACTTCCCCCACCTCTATAGGTCTACATCCTGGATTCTTACCCAGGGGAATGAGGCGGCAGGCCATCAGGGCCTGGAGGTGATAGCAGCAAGAGGGTGCCAGCTTTCTTGCAAGGACGGCAATGGCAGTGTAGAGATCGCTTGCTACAGGGCCAAACTTGTTTGTGCTGAGGATGCCTCTTCAATTATTTGCATCCAGACCTGAAGGGCCAGCTCCTCCTTGAGTCTTCAGTACCTTTTTCCACACCATCTCTCCTGTTATTTTCTCGAACAGGACAGCGTTTGGTGGGATATAGTCACCCTGGAACCTGATGCCTTCTTCATCACTTCCAGGGGGATGTTTATCTTTCAGTAGTTTTAATGTCTCTCTGTTTATTGGCATCACCCCACCGGAGGATTCCTCTGTGAGAGATCTTACCGCCAGAGACACTTTTCCCACACTCATTTTGTTTCCAAATTTTCTTTCCACGTCATCGGTGTTTTGCTTTCCGTCACCCGTAATTTTTAGTCTCTCCTGCAGTGTTCTTGCTTCACATAAGAGATCATCAGGGGCCCCACTCTGACACATTGCCAATCTTCTCTTCATTGCTGCCGCATTTTCTTTGAGCTTAGTCTTTGCGTGTGTCCTCTGACAAAATAGATGTGATATTTTTGCCAGTATTTGAAGAGCAAAAGGGGCGAGGAAGCGGTCCTGAGTGTAATCAGTCATGAGGCGAATCATCTCCCAGATCTACTACGACTACTACTACTACTACTACTACTAATAATAATAATAATAATAATAATAATAATAATAATAATAATAATAATAATAATAATAATAATAATAATAATAATAATAATAATAATAATAATAATAATAATAATAATAATAATAATAGAGCCACAAATAAATACAAAAAATGTCAAAAGTGAGAAACAATATATGTATGTTGTGTTGTCAAAGTAAGAGAAACAATTGAGACCCTGCAATTGTGTGTAAATGAGGCAGTAAGTCAGATCAGCAACCTGGGACTTGGTCACATATGGCAGCAGGGTCTACCATTAGACAATACATTATGCTTCCAATATCTTCCCAGGCGGTAGTACCTCCCTGTTTGGTAGCTGCCTACTATCTACTACCTGTAAAATTACGTGTTCCATTCCTTTCAGTATTGTGAAGTCTGTGAGTGTGGCTTGTCAGTCCTATGCCATGTATGAAACAGCCACAAGACCTGAAAGGTCTAGTAGAGTCTCAATTCAATACAAAGACTACTGCGTCGACAACATGCTCCTTTTTGAAAACAACCTAATGAATGCTAACTGGGATCTTGTTTATGCCTCCAACAACCCTAACGTGAACAGCTGTAATTTCTCTTGCATCTTCAATGTTTGCTTTAATAAATGCTTCCCGCTCAAGACTAAGTCAGTGAAAACTGTATCCATTTCCAAACTCTATATCACAAGCGAAATTAAGATAATGATAAAGGAAAAACACAAACTCCAAAGGAAATTTGCACAAAGACCCATAACTTTCGGTGATGCTTACCGAAGTATCAGAAATAGAGTAACTCAAGCAGTTAGAAATGCCAGACGTAACTATTATACAAATAAGCTCCAGTCAGCATCAGGCGACAGTAAGAAAACCTGGAATGTCATAAATTCTACTCAGAACAGGAACACTCAGCCTTCGGCCCCCCACTCAGCTTTTATGATAAACGATTCAGTTATAACGGAACCCTCCCTCATTGCCAACCACTTCAATGAATATTTTATTAATGTTGGGAAAAATCTTGCAGAGAGCATCCCTGATCACCATGAGGAATTTAGAGCCTACCTGCAAAACAGACAGCAAAATGAGCTGTTCTTATCCCCTGTCACACTGACCATCATAAAAATGTCCAAAGATGCAGCAGCAGGCGAAGACAATATACCAATGAGCATCATTAAGAAAGTAGCCCACTTATTACTACCTGTTCTCCTCCACATTTGTAACTCCTCCTTCACTAGTGGTGTCTTTCCTGATAAACTGAAAATTGCTAAAGTCCACCCGGCATATAAAAAATCTGGGGACAAAGGTCTCTTCAAGAACTACCGCCCCATATCAGTCCTCCCAGCCTTGAGTAAGATACTGGAAAAGCTAGCATGTAATAGACTAAATTCCTTCTGCAATGCCAATAACATCTTTACAGACTCCCAGTTTGGATTTAGAGCTAGAAGGTCGACTGAGAGTGCTCTGCTATCCTTTACTAATGACATCTTAAATTCCTTTGATGACAGTCAGTTCACAGTCTGTATATTCTTGGACCTCTCTAAAGCCTTCGATACTGTCGACCATACCATCCTCCTTTCAAAGCTTGAACATTACGGCGTTAGGGGCCTGTCCCACAATTGGTTTACCTCATATCTGTCCAACAGGATGCAGTATGTCTGCTATAATAACCACCAATCTGACTCCTCGCCAATCTTGTATGGCGTCCCCCAAGGTTCCATTCTCGGTCCAGTACTGTTTTTGTTGTACATAAACGACATAGTCCACGCCAGCCCACTCATAAAATACAACTTATTTGCAGACGATAGTAATCTCTATGCCAGCAACTCAGACCTCCATTCCTTGATGAGAACTATGAACACTGAATTAACTAAAGTCGGGACCTGGGTAATACGTAATAAACTGACCCTAAATCTTGAGAAAACCCACTACACGATCTTTCACAGAAGAAAAAACTTACCTCCAGACTTGAACCCCCTGTACCTTGGTAATATAGTCCTCAAACGCGAACAAAATACTAAATTCCTCGGAGTTATTGTTGATGAGAAACTTAACTGGAGAAACCACATACAAGCCATTCACAGTAAAGTCAATAAACAGTGCTGTATCATGTATCACACTCGACAGTCACTCACTCTCACAGCAATGAAAGAAATCTATCATGATCTTGTTTACCAACACCTGATACACTGTCACACACTATGGGGGGGCCTCTGGCTCTTCAAAAACAAAATCTCTGGTTACTGCACAAAAGAGAGTTGTACGGACAATGACCTACTTGAAAAAACAGATCACACAAACGAAAAATTTGCTATTTTGAAATGTTTAAAATTCGAAGATATTAACACCTACTGCTGTGCCCTCTTTGTTTACAAATCCATCACTCACTTGCTTGACAATAATTATTTCCAGTTCCGGAATAATCAGAGATACAACTTAAGGCACCCAGAGCTACTAAGACCAACCCCCCATGCGCTCCTCTCAGTCCCAGACCTCCATAAAATATCATGGTGTGAAGGTGTGGAACAACTTTTACCCCCACACATCCGAGCAAAGACGACGCTTCTTTCCTTTAAATCATCTCTTAAAAAATATCTATTGTCGAAGTATTAATGTTTCTTGTAACACTTACTATATTTACAGTACCTACTTTTATTGTACCATCAAAACCGTTTTATCGGAAATTATCATGTAAATAAATAAGTAATTACCATTGCAATAAACATAATTGCCAACTAGACATAATCCTGACAGCTCTGTCCTCTTGTTCAACCTTATTACTGTACAACCCATGTTGTACTGCTCCCCCATTATACTTTTTTTTCAATTCCACTGTAATATATATATATATATATATATATATATATATATATATATATATATATATATATATATATATATATATATATATATATATATATATATATATATATTTCATTGTTAGTCCATATAACACGTGGACTTTGAACATATAATCAACGACCTCACCAGCCAGGACTCGAACCCTCGACCTACTGTGTGGGACCAGGGAACACTACCGACCATGCCACAAAGACACTGGCATGGTCGGTAGCGTTCCCTGGTCCCACACAGTAGGTTGAGGGTTCGAGTCCTGCCTGGTGAGGTCGTTGATTATATATATATATATATATATATATATATATATATATATATATATATATATATATATATATATATATATATATATGTATATGTATGTGTATATAAAGAAAATAAATAAATAAAATAAATAAATATTGAAGTGATAACCGTAATAACATTATGAGATGTACTTATTACCACCATGCTATTGAACTATTCCAGATGATACTAAATGTTACATAATACTTCCTTGAGATAAATGTATAGTATATATCAGGTGCCTCAAAGAGAGATTAGGTTCTCAACTGGCTCAGCCATGTTAATATTGTTATTATTATTCACTCTGTATCTGTATTTTTCTGGCTAAATAAACTGTTTCAATTCAATTCAATTCAATTCAATTTAGCCGGCGGGGTGGACATCGAGTAATGGATGAAGGGTCTTTTCAACATAAGACGACTCCAGGCAAGAACAAAGGTGTCGACAGCTTCCATTACCAAACTTTAATATGAAGAAGACCTCACCCTTGTCGCTCACACTGAACGCGACCTATAGAAGATCTAAACACCTATACAGATGAGTATGCACACTTCGGCCTTGAGGGGAATGTACGTAAGACTCAGATTCTCTTTAACCTGCCCCTGGTTCAGCCACACCTCCAGCATCCATCCAGCTTAACGGTACTACCCTCTCTAATGTTACATATGTATGTACGGTATATGTACTCCGTTTTGAGCGTTCACGCTCAAAACCAGAACAGGCCTTTGATACTTAATTTTGTCACGTTCTCGTGACTATGCTGCCCTCAGGCTAGTGGTATTTTACTTTAATTTTGTCACTTTCTTGTGACTATGCTGCCCTCAGGCTGGTGGTATTTAACGTTAATTTTGTCACGCTCATGTGACTATGCTGCCCTCAGGCTGGTGATATTTAACTTTAATTTTGTCACTTTCATGTGACTATGCTCCCCTCAGGCTGGTGGTATTTAACGTTAATTTTGTCACGCTCATGTGACTATGCTGTCCTCAGGCTGGTGGTATTTAACTTTAATTTTGTCACGTTCATGTGACTATGCTGCCCTCAGGCTGGTGGTATTTAACTTTGTCACTTTCTTGTGACTATTGCTACCCTCAGGCTAGTAATACATGTCAGCTCCTTAACTTTCTGTCATTTACTGGGACACGTGCATGCACCTTGTCTCACTCATAAAGGGCACGTTCGTGCGCCTTTTCTCACCCATCAGGGCACGTTCGTGCACCTTGTCTCACCCATCAGGGCACATTCGTGCGCCTTGTCTCACTCATCAGGGCACGTTCGTGCACATTGTCTCACTCATCAGGGCACGTTCGTGTGCCTTGTCTCACTCATCAGGACACGTTCGTGCTCCTTGTCTCACTCATCAGGGCACGTTCGTGCGCCTTGTCTCACTCATCAGGGCACGTTCATGCGCCTTGTCTCACTCATCAGGGCACGTTCGTGCGCCTTGTCTCACCCATCAGGGCACATTCGTGCGCCTTGTCTCACTCATCAGGGCACGTTCGTGTGCCTTGTCTCACCCATCAGGGCACATTCGTGCGCCTTGCCTCGCTCATCAGGGCACGTTCTTTGTCTCATTGTTTTCGCTACATTCGTCCTGGCACTCACTTTTCCCACTCTAACACTCGCACCTGATATCATTACAAACTTTACTTTGATATTTGGGTTATTTACAAAGAGATATCACTTCAGTCAAATATAATTGCTAATTGTGATCTGCACTTACGTCAGACAACGGTAATGACAATTGTTTTCATTCTCATATGCACCACAATTTCAATTTCAATTTCAATTGTTTATTCCTTGATAGAGGAAGCGGGATCCTAGTGCTGTCACTAGGTACCCCTGTACAATGACACCAGAATCATCTGGCAAGTGTGAAAAGTATATACAGTATAAATATTATAAAGGGGCTTACTAAAGCCTAAGGAAGGAAGGATGTTCCTTTAACACATAATTAATATTATTTACAAAATATCTGGCCAGTATTGGGAGGATCATCGTGTCTCCGTCAGGGGGTCGTGGAGTGGTGGTCCAGCAGGCGTCACGGAAGCGTTGTGTGTGGGTATGCACCACACTGGGAGTGATTGAGCTCACTCAGATAAAATTATTTTCTTCACTACCAAGGTTTAAATATCGCCACGATAAATCTACGGGTGTTGCACAGTACTCCGTGACACTGAGTGTTGGTGAGCCGCACTAAGGTTGACCTTGGCCGCGTGTCGACTCCCATCTTAACACTCTGCTACACAGTAGAGTCGGTAGACCATTCACGTTTGACTGTAACCGCCTTCAGGGCGGTTAAAGGATGTAATTAGACTCATCACGTTAAACTCGAACATTATAATTCAGTCAAACCTGTTGAATACAATTCATTTTAGTATTTCAAATAAATCATACATAGGCAATCACATAAATGTCTAATCCAATATATTTTTACATAACAATCATAGCTATGTAATTAGTCTAATCTTAACACTTACAATGAGTACTTAATTTGCCATATTTTTATGTTGTCACAATGATAAACGATGCACACAATAAATACAAGTTAAACTTACATGTTGAAAGTCTTCAGGAGAAGCAGGTTAGGTGTTGGTGGTGTGATGGGGATAGCTACAGTGAGGCTGGCGGTGCCCAGCACGTGATCAAGTTGGCTACTTCAAACTCGCTGTGTCAGGCGTATTATACACAAACAAGCTCACCTTACACCACCCAACACCTCAACCTACTCTGGGTCTCTCATCTGCCTCCATCTCAACACTATATAACTGTATACGGGCAGGCACACCCAATAAACATGACATGAGTTACAGCCTAACATAACGTTTGTTTATGTGTCATCATAATTCAGTACCGCTCGCTGTAACATATACATATAGATAGATAGATAGATAGATAGATAGATAGATAGATAGATAGATAGATAGATAGATAAACAGATAGATAGATAGATAGATAGATAGATTAATAATTAATTATCTTGTATACGGCAACACATGCGTATGCAGGTTGTCATATACTCAAATTGGACCACCTTAAAATTAGACATCCCAGCTTATTTCACATGAAGATTATCCACTCTAACGTCACTTGGGGGTAAGGTTAATTCAGGCTAGACTAGGTTAGATTTTAAATTAGATTCGATTATATTAGCGCTAAAGTGATGAAATAAGCTGAAATGTCTGATCTTCAGGTGATCTCGGAAAAATCCTATAAAAATGAAACATCTGTTATCAACATTAGCACCCTCACTTGAAACAGATAATAGGATAAAAGGGAGTACCTACAGCACCACACACACAAATGGGTGCTACTATAGTATGCGGTCCACCAAGCTGGAGTTGGTCTCCGGGATATTAAAACGTAGCGTCTCTTAACCCATCCTCACCTAACCAAACTTAATCTAATATATTTTAACCGAACCTAACCTAAACTGACCTAGATTAAGTTAAGTTAGGTTAATGGATGTTACAGTTGAAATATCCCGGTAGACTCAAATCCATCTCGGTATATCGCATACTATACTGTAGTAGCACCCAAAATTATTTTCCTTGCTATTTTCTCGGCTAAACATGATATATTGATGGAAAGGTTTACATTGTACACACAGCCTCCCAGACCCTCTCAGACGGGTTATAACAAAAACACTTTACTAATCGCAAAAGTAGACAAACCGGTAGAAGACTATTTCAAGTGCTGCTCTAATAATAAATAATCAACCTTCACACTGGAAAGCCCGTGTTTGTGTTGTATTGTGCAAATGTGAAAAGATTTCGCTGCTCGCTAGTTAAAACGAGTCAATACTTTCACGTTCAAGAAGGTAGGATTCAGTATATAAGAAGATTAATAATGTTATTGAGAGATCTACAAATAAACTGCTGTAAGTCTACGCCACTGCACTTCTTAGATACACCATTTTTTTTTTTTTTTTTTTTTTTTTAGGTTAAGGTGGGGAATGGATGGAAGGCATGTGGGGCTCAAGGCATAGCCAGACATGAGGGATAGAGAAATCACAACATATTGTCGTGGGGGGAAAGGTTGGAAAAGAAGTTTAATGAGTTAAACAGAGGGGGACGACACCCCTTGTTTTACATATTACAGAGTTTGTTGGCTAACTAAGCTAACCTAGGAATTAGGATGAGGTTGCACAATGGCTAATTTAGTAGACAATGACTAGTTTGATTTTACATTTACAAGTTTATTAAAATCTTATAGTGTATTTCGTTATAGACTCACTAGATTGTGGCTTGTTAAATGTGAACTTATATCATCTAAGTTTTAATCTAAGGTGGATCACTGTGGCGGACATAGATGGGTCGAGGGTTGGATTGTTGTAGTGCGGGCAGACTCCGGACCACCAGGCATGAGGTCGCCCTCCGTTGTCTTCCCGCGTAGGTGGTCTGGGCTGTGAGGGTCGTCCAGGAGCTTGTCCCAAACCTTCTTCCCTAGGCGATGGAACCTGACGTTGAGGGCCTCTGTTTTATTTCTTAGGTGGATGGTTTCCACTGTCTCCTGGTAGGGTGGCGCTTGGCCACTGGCTGACCTCAAGCACTTGTTTTGGAAGCTCTGTAGTTGTTGTAGTCTAGTCTTCCCGAGTGTGACGAGTGGTATAGATGGGTACTCCAACACAGGCCTCACCAGCGCCTTGTACAGGTGAACTTGTATCTTTTGAGGCATCAGTTTAAAACGTTTTAATTTGGCTGCGGCGACTTTGGCTTTATTTAGTCTGTCCTTCACGTGGTAAATGATGCCCGACGATCATCAATGGCGCCGGCTTGAATTTGGCTATGGATATGACCTCGAATTCCCGTTTTGTTTGTTTTTATTTTCCATTTATTTTCATACTCCGAGATACCCTCTATTGCCCGAGCAGTGAGTCGCGCCATCCTTGTCGTGGACCGTCCTGGGCAGGTGACGATCTGTTTTATATCATCGGCATACGACTGGGGGTGGCAGGTCAGTCGTGTAGAGAGTGTAAAGGGTTAGTGAGAGACAAGAGCCCTGAGTCATGCTGCTCGAGATTGAGAATTCTTCTCCAAAATGTTCTTGCATCTTGATTTTGTCTCTGCGGTCCATAATGAAGTGGCACAGCAGGAGCGTCAGGTTTTCGGGTAGCCCCAGTTGTATGATCTAATACTGCAGCCCCGAGTGCCAAACTTTGTAAAACGCCTTGCTGACGTCCCTCAGTACTATGTTGCACTACAGGCGGCCAGTCTGGCGTTGGCGATCCGCTCGTAGGCCTGAGCTATGGCGGTGGATGTGCCTCGGTACGAGCGGAAGCCGAACTGGCGGGGATTATGCACGTCTTCGTCCTCCAAATACATCCGCAACCGCTTGTTTACTATTTTTTCAAAGATTTTGGCAGGTACCTCCAGCAGCGATATTGGTCGAAAGTTTTCGACTTTGTTTAGAGGCTTACCTGCTTTTGGTATGAGGCGAATTACGGCGATTTTGAACATCTTAGGGAAGTATCCAGAGGCGAGGCAGGCATTGCATATACAGGTATGAGCAAGCCTCTCTATCATGTTGTCGGGGAGGTGAGCCAGGATCTTCTTGTTAATGTGGCTTTGCCCAGGTGATTTGTTTTTAAACCCTTTTATGACGGCTGACACATCTGCAAGAACAATGCACTCCGTCAGGTAGCTTTCGTCCACCAGTCTAGTGAAGTCAGTCCGTGGGAGTGGCTGGAGCAGGTGCTGATGGTCCTGCAACTGACCTAAAATGTCCTCCTCAAACTCCCTGTCGAAGCCCTCGTTCTCCTGTTCAACTAATGGTAAAGATCTTCCGTAAATATCGCCGATGTAGTTGTTCTTGGTTTTCCTCCTCGAATATTTTTACGTTGTTTTGGTCGAGCAGGTAAGGGACCGTGCTAGAGGTGGAACCCATCAGTCGGATGATCCCTTTAGAAGGCAGCAGAATCGCGGTAATTGTTGGCTGCCTCCCACACCAAGGCGGCCCACTTTTGTTCATGTATACGTTTGCTCTCGTGCTGAATGTCCGTCTGTAGCTCTCGGTACCGGTCTTTCAGCTCTTGCGTCCACCTGCGGATACTGGCTAGCTGTCTCACGTGAGCGTACTGGACACTGAGCTGCCTCAGCTGGTGACTGGTGTGAGGATGGGGAATGGTCCTGTGAGTGGTGGTCGGGATGTTGTTGTCCATCTCCGTCTTCACACCCGTGTACCATTGTTCGACCGCGTCGTCGATGTCATTGGGGCTGGCTTCTTCCAGGTTTCTCCCCTGCTTGAGACTGAGAGACTCCTTGAAGGAGTCCCAGCCTGCCCGTTTGAGGTTTGACCTGATGTTGGCGGGGATCATAATGGAATTGGATGAGAGCGTCACGACGACTGGCAGGTGATCGCTGGTACTGATGGGTGAAAAGTTACAGGGTTACAACATTGCAAACTTAGCACATGGAGTCTTAGTTGTCTTGTTAAAAATAAGGACTGGTGTCTAGACTATCAATATAACCATATGGTTTATAACACTGGGTAAAGTGACTCCAGAAAGCCTAAAACAAAACAACACATATAAACAGATGACAGGGGCGCGTCAAGTTGCCCTTGTCCGGAACAGTTTCACAATCTTGAGGATATAATGAATATTTGAGTAAGCTATTAATGAGATACTGTATAAGGAACCTGAAGGTAAGTTTTTAAGTGTCCTCATTTGGCATGAATCATAAAATAAAATTATGGAAGTACCGTATATTGGAAAGGCTTTCATCTGTAAATTGACCAAGGCTGAGATAAGGATGACGTGAGATGCCTCGTCCAACAAGCGGGATAATATCGTCAACTGAGAGTACTTCGGTAAGTTTCTATGCCTGTTGTTTCACTCAACTGTGCATTTATAACAGTTAACATGAATTTTCTCATGGCAACCAATACCTAACTAGGCATGCGCTTACCCCCCCCCCCTCATCACACACACACACACACACACACACACACACACACACACAAACTACTGAGTATGACGATCATCCAGCTATGATACAATGGTATGCGTTATTAAGGATGTCTCCTACGTTGGTGAATTGTGAGGTGACTAAAGAGGCCGATACGAGACCGGCAGGGTCGTTCACAGATGATGTACATGTGGGGGGGCTACATCTAGTACGGGAGGGGCAGTGGCAGCTTCTTTCCGGCGTTGGCGCTTGCCTGACCTCGTTATGCAGTCGGGCTAATTCAAAAGCATTGACACCTTCTGGTGTGGCGCTCCTCCAAGCATTACGGTGTGAAGTAATCGTCTCCCAGGTGAGGGGGTCAATTTGGCACTTTTTCAGGTTTGTCTTAAGACTAACCTTATACCTTTTCAGTTACCCGCCAGCGTTACGTTTACTATTCGTTAGGTGAGTGTGAAGTAGCTGCTTTGGCAGTCATCTGTCGTCCATGCAGGTAACATGGCCAGTCCAGCTTAGTTGTTCACGGATAATGGTAGCCTCGACGCTCCTACAGTTGGTGTCAGCAAGAATACTAGCATGTGTTCTCTTGTCTTCCTAGTGAACTCGGAGGCTGGAGCGTATACTATGTCTATGAAAGCTTTCGAGTGCCTTAAGGTGCCACCTGCATGTGACCCATGTCTCGCTGCCATATAACAGGGTGGGAAGGACCACTGCTCGGTATACGTGTAATTTTGTGGATAATTTCAGCTCCTTACAGCTGAAGACACGGTTTCGGACCTGCCAAAGGTTTGAGATGCACATCTGATTCGATGTTGAAACTCTTCAACGATGCCCGCGTGGTGGACAGGTGGGAGCCGAGATACCAAAAGTGGGTAACATTAGAGAGGGATAGTACCGTTAAGCTGGATGGATGCTGGAGGTGTGGCTGAACCAGGGGCAGGTTAAAAGAGAATCTGAGTCTTACGTACATTCCCCTCAAGGCCGAAGTGTGCATACTCATCTGTATAGGTGTTTAGATCTTCTATAGGTCGCGTTCAGTGTGAGCGACAAGGGTGAGGTCTTCTGCATATTGAAGTTCGGTAATGGTAGCTGTCGACACCTTTGTTCCTGCCTGGAGTCGTCTTATGTTGAAAAGACCCTTCATCCATTACTCGATGTCCACCCCGCCGGCTAAATTGAATTGAATTGAATTGAATTGAAACAGTTTATTTAGCCAGAAAAATACAGATACAGAGTGGATAATAATAAAAATATTAACATGGCTGAGCCAGTTGAGAACCTGAGCTCTCTTTGAGGCACCTGATATATACTATACATTTATCTCAAGGAAGTATTATGTAACATTTAGTATCATCTGGAATAGTTCAATAGCATAGTGGTAATAAGTACATCTCATAATGTTATTACGGTTATCACTTCAATATTTATTTATTTTATTTATTTATTTATTATATATATATATATATATATATATATATATATATATATATATATATATATATATATATATATATATATATATATACATGTATATATATATATATATATATATATATATATATATATATATATATATATATATATATATATATATATATATATATATATATATATTTCATGTAGATCACAATGAAAACGTGGATAAGATAAATCGATAAATCTTGATAAATCACACGGAAAAGGGAAACAACGGAGTACCTTAGCTTTCGTTTTCCCTTTTCCCGTGTGATTTTATCCAAAATATATATATATATATATATATATATATATATATATATATATATATATATATATATATATATATATATATATATATATGTGTGTGTGTATACATATACACACATACATACACATATACATATACATATAAATTACAGTGGAATTGAAAAACATAAGTATAATGGGGGAGCAGTACAACCTGGGTTGTAGAGTAATAAGGTTGAACAAGAGGACAGAGCTGTCAGGATTATGTCTAGTTGGCAATTATGTTTATTGCAATGGTAATTACTTATTTATTTACATGATTATTTCCGATAAATCGGTTTTGATGGTACATTAAAAGCAGGTTCTGTAAATATAGTAAGTGTTACAAGAAATTTTAATACTTCGACAATAGATATTTTTTAAGAGATGATTTAAAGGAAGGGAGCGTAGTCTTTGCTGGGATGTGTGGGGGTAAGTTGTTCCACACCTTCACACCATGATATTTTATGGAGGTCTGGGACTGAGAGGAGCGCATGGGAGGTGGTCTTAGTAGCTCTGGGTGCCTTAAGTTGTATCTCTGATTATTCCGGAACTGGAAATAACTATTGTCAAGCAAGTGATTGATAGATTTGAAAACAAAGAGGGCACAGCAGTAGATGTTAATATCTTTGAATTTTAAAAATTTCAATATAGCAAATTTTTCGTTTGTGTGATCTGTTTTTTTCAAGTAGGTCATTGTCCGTACATCTCTCTTTTGTGCAGTAACCAGAGATTTTGTTTTTGAAGAGCCAGAGGCCCCCCATAGTGTGTGACAGTGTATCAGGTGTTAGTAAACAAGATCATGATAAATTTCTTTCATTGCTGTGAGAGTGAGTGACTGTCGAGTGTGATACATGATACTGCACTGTTTATTGATTTTACTGTGAATGTCTCTTATGTGGTTTCTCAAGTAGCACTGGCGCTGGCACTGGCACGAGTAAGGAAGGCAGCCAAGAAAATGGAAAAGAGAGTTAGTGCCAGTACACACCCTTGTTTAACCCCCATTTGGATGGGGAAGAACTCAGAGTGGGTGCCATTGTGCAGGTCACTGCCGTTCTTTCCATTGTGGAATTGCCTCATAATGGCAATGACTTTTGGTGGGCAGCCAAAACGACTGAGGGTCCGCCAGAGGGCTTCCTTGTTTACCGAGTCGAAGGCTTTGGTTAGGTTAGGCCGATGAAAACCATGTACAGGTCACGACGCTGTTCTCTGCACTTTTCCTGTATCTGGCAGGCAGCAAAGATTATGCAAGTGGTTCCACGTGATAGTCCAAAGCCACATTGAGATTCTGGGAGGAAGTTTTCTTAGGAAGAAGTCTGTCTTGGAGAACTTGGGCGATATTCTTGCCAGCTATGGACGTCAGTGAGATCCTGTGGTAATTGCCACAGTCTGACCGGTCTCCATTGTTCTTATAAATATTGACGATGGAGGCGTCTTTGAGAGCTTGAGGGACTTCCTCCATTTCCCATATATTCTCCAGAAGAGAATGGAGACGGATCGTAAGCAGAGATGTTCTTGCTTTATACACCTCGGCTGGGATTCCATCAGGCCCTGAGGCTTTGTTATTTTGCATCTGTTTGACGGCAGTAGCTACCTCATCCAGGGATGGAGGATAGCTGAGGTGGGTCAGCTCTAGATGCTAAGGGACTTGCTGGGTAGTCAGGACGTCCACATCGGTGTTTCAGTTGAGCAGTGAATGGTAGTGCTCTTTCCAGCACTGAAGGATGCCTTAATCATCTTTAATTAGGGAGTTATCGTTGGATGAGCGGAGGGGGCTGCGCCATGAATGATTGGCCCATAAAATGTTTTAGTGGAATTAAAAAATTCGCACATCTTGTGTTGATCTGCAATTTTGTGTGTTTTACATGCTTTTTTTTTAAACCAGTCGTTCTTTACATTGTGAAGTTCACACTGGGCCACTGCTTTCTTCTTGCAGAAGGTATCAGCTTTGGTCAGAGACTGAGGGTTGTTCTGTCAGTCAGTTAAAGCAACACGTTTATCATCGACAAGTACATTGATTGCGGGGTAATTTTCATCAAACCAGTCCTGGTGTTTTTTTTCGATCTGGCAGAGGGATCTGGCAGAGGATCCCTCTGCTGGTTTTTGTCATGATAGTGTCGAAAATATCCCATTCGGGAATGGGATTTTGGTTGTTTGTTGTCGGTCTGTTTATCAGCCCATGTTCAAGCTGCTCTCTGAAAACATGTCCTACCGCTGGATCCCCCAGATGCTTAGTGTTAAAACATCTTCTCGAGACTTGCTGCCTTCGCCGTTTTGGGGCGACGTGGAGTGATAGCTTGGCTCTGACGAGCCGATGATCAGTGTTGCAGTGGTCTGAATCATGCATGGTTCGAGTGATGAGGACATCATGGCGATCTCTTACTCTGACAATGATATAGTCAATGAGATGCCAGTGTTTGGATCGTGGGTGTTGCCACGAGCCCTTGAACTTGTCGGCCTACCAAAACAAGGTATTGGTGATAGTGAGGTTGCTGCGGAAGAATAGGCCATTGGGATTACACTTACCTAGTCCATTTCTCCCTGTGGTTCCCTGCTAAATGTCAGTATCTCTGCCAACTCTGGCATTGAAGTCACCAAGAAGCACAACCTTATCTTCTCTGGGGATAGAGGTTAGCACTCTGTCGAGGTCGGCATAAAAGGTCTCCTTGATGTCATCCTCTGCATCCAGTGTTGGGGCATTTGCACAGATGAATAAGGCATGGCGTGAGTGATTCAGTGGGCCTCAGAGTGTCATGAGACCGTCGTTGATCCCAATAGGCATTTCAGTTAGCCTGTGTAGGATGTGCTGGCGGATTGGAAGCCAACTCCATAAATGCGGTTTCTCTCCGGATCAGGCTTATCCTTCGAGATGGTATAGCCAGACCCCCGTTCTGTGAGTTGACCCTCGTCTGGGAGCCGGGACTCACTCATGGCTGCTATGTCGATGTTATACCTAGCCATCTCTTTTACCACAAGGGCAGTTCTTCTTTCAGGGCGCTCATTTGTGCCAGCATTCAGAAGGGTCCTAACATTCCATGCAGTGATCATAAGAGGTTGTATAGTTTGTTTTTGTTTGCATCTGTGATTATGATTGTGTTTTCGACCGCATAAGGATGACCTTGCTGGCTGCAGCTGCCCAGTCAGGTTGGTTTTTCCAGGCAGGTTATGTTTAGGGCACCTTTTCTAGCTACTTCCCCATGTGGGATGAGCAGAGTGGCTCCTCGAAAGGGCTGCTCATTCGCACAGGCAGGTACTGGATTGCACTGCTTCCTAGATCCTAGTGCATAAACGACCATCTTATCTGTGCCGCCCATGTGCAGAGTTGTGACTAGAGACTCCCGGCGGTCATCTCTGCCTGTCCCGTCACCACTCGTCCGTCGCCATAGGTCTTTTGGGGGTATGGGCGTTTTGATGATGATGAGAGGTATCATGAGCTGGGTGATGGCTGTGTTTGAGTTGATTTATGTGGTGAGGCAGGTGTACAGGCTGCAACCACACATCTTAGCTCTCCCGTTTCCTGATCCAGTGGTGCAAGTGTTGCAACGACTGGGGAGAGGGAGAGTTGCAATGGACTACCGATAGCTCAGTTTGTTGGGATTCGCCTTCGTAGCCTGTCTAGCATGCATTGCCTTCGTCCGCCAGTGTAGTCGCTGGTTCCCATGTTGGTCACCTCTTCCACCTACACCGCCGTTGGGGTCTTGCTGTAGCTCTGTAAGCATGTCTGCCTGATGCAGGACTCCACCGCAGATTTTTCGTTCGAGGTTCACTCACGTAGCCTTATACCTACCAGGGTTCATCTGCAAGGCAGCGGGGCAGTGGTTGGTAAGCGCCAGGACGTGTCCACATGCCAGTAGGCCTATGCGCCGTCCCTCTGGGGCCCACTGCTGCTCCGAGATCCCCTGTTGGTCTAGCCTAGGCCCACGAGGCACCCAGTTACAGTGTGTTGCCACGAGGAGGCACAGCAGGAGTCTTGATGGTGAAGAGGCTGTGTACTGACAGGGGAAATTGCTTCCCTGTTCCCCACAAAGGCTAAACAGCGGCGGTAGCTGAAAGCGAGAGGAAGCAAGCGGTGCTTGCGCCTTACCACTAACATAATGCTGCCAAATTAGTTACATTACATCACCCTGTGTGCGCACGCACACACACACACACACACACACACACACACACACACACACACACACACACACACACACACACACACACACATTGGGCACGTCCAAAACTACAGTATATAAATAAATTTCTAGTCCATTTTCTCAAGAGGAAGTCAACCCAACACAGTAACATGTCCACTCAAATTTAAGTTTTCCTTATACCTGAAGATATATTTTTCCTGTGTTATCAAATTTATGATGGATAATAAGCATACAGTTAACTTCCTAACAGAACGTCCCCAGCAAAAACTCGTTACCCTCTCGATTCTTCAAAAAAATCCATGAATCCTCCTTCCGCAACGTACAGAGGCCGTCGTATCCTATAATTTTCCAGCAATTTAAAACATTATTACCATGACACTCTGCGGAAGCTTGATCAAGGACCAGCTAACACACACACAAACACACACACACACACACACACACACACACACACACACACACACACTGTTCCTGTTAGAAGCTGCTGGGGATCTGGTGTTTCGCCGCCCTCGCGGAAGGAAGGATTCGACGTACTGTACACTTAATGGTATGTTATTATCTGGTCGGTGAACAGTTTGAGGTGGCTGGACAGGAAGGTACCAAGGAGTCACTAATTAAAGGTAAGGTTTACAGTTTCAGACTAAGAGTGAAATTTATTAAAGGGTGGAATGATAAGTGAACTTTACATAGCAAATTTAGAAGTGAGATTTACATGATAGGAGTAAAATTGGGTCGTAAAAAATATTAAATAGATGTTAAAAAGTGGTCAAGTGTGACACTTTCAAAATGATGAAATAGTTAAATGGGATCACAACAGCTATAATAGATATGTTTACTCTCCAAATTGCAGGATTTTGTTTTAAATGTGTAAATTAAATCATTATCTTATTGGTAATACATGAACCCATGTAGTCTGTTAACCTATGTTTCCGGCACAAGAGCGTTATTTTATCTAAATAATAAATAACATAAAAATTGGGTATACATCTTTGAGAGTGTGTCGTGGTGCTTGTAGTGTTGCTGCCAGATAGATGGATAGCGTACAAAATAAAAAAAATATCTCTGATGTAGAAAAAAAAGACACGTTTTTATCTACAGCAAATTATATCATATTTCTTTGCTCTCGTGCGCCAAGGTGTGTTTGACTACTATTAAACTCACACTTGTAAATAAATCAGCCAATCAGACGCCTCTTCCTACTAATGGATACCTGGTGTCTACGTTTCTGGTAACAGGGACCAGTTTACTGCAGGTCGTGGGCACTACTCTTGAGCACCAGTACAGTTCTTGTTTATCAACCTTTGGCTAACAGGACAGATAGTGACAGGTATACATTGAACGGTAGACACAGCAATCATCCATCAGAGATTCCTTAGTCTTCATGAATTTCTCCTTCATAATAGTCAAGTGTAAAGTAAAACACTTTATTCATGTACTTTTTGCATCTTTATTGTCAAGTTTTTATTTCCAAGACAACGAAATACATAAATCAACAATTTGTACTTCAGTTTACATGATAATATTTATTTTATTCTAAAGGTATTATATAATTACTTTCCTAGGCATGTCATGAATACAACAGTTTCTTATCTTGCCTCACTAAAGAACAAATTCTCAAAGATTAGTAGGTAAAGTTTCCCTCTTAACTCAATCTACTTACTCATTTTAAGTCATGACACAAACATGGCTGGAAAGTGGCTTTGAAACTCCACCGAGACCATTATAGCTACATGCCTTCTTCTGTCCCAAGTTAAGAGAATAATGGCATCAACTGATTCTTAACCACCCAAACGCTGTCTGAGAGGGTTAGGTTAAGTTAAGTTAGGTTAAGTTAGGTAATTTGTTTTTAGCTTGGTTGGGTTGGCTTAGGTTAGCATTTGGGTGCTTAATCTTAAGGTGAAAAGGGTAATCAAAAAGTGAATCAACTTACAAATATATGAAAATCTGGTCTCATAATTATGGTCGGTCTAGGTGTTGCTGACCTTCATAACAGGTTAGCCTTATCACTCGCTACCGGAACTATCATGCCTCGCTACCCTCCCATTATACCTGATCTTAAATCATACACATTAAAAAAGCCAAACTGTCTGTTTTTTGTTCTTGAGAATAAAATGCCTAACAATAGATTCAGAAATTTGACAGAACTGCCTGGACTTCAGCTGTTACGATACTGGGCATGATTTAAACTTGCCTCCATTCGTGTTTTCGATTAAATGGATTTATATTGCATTTTACGTTTAAGCACAAAATAAATGCAAATTGACACTCAACAAACTGGTCACTGTCAGCTGGCTAGTGT
>NW_024747091.1:0-11489 GCF_018991925.1 Homarus americanus
ACACACACACGCACACACACACACACACACACACACACACATGATCTAATTAAAAAGAATTAGACACACCTTGAATATCAAAAACATTTATTCTATTTGTATATAAAAATAATAATAAATGAATTTACTTTCGTGGCGAGAGTCAAGGAAGAGTTTTTTGAAATATTATGTAGTAAAATAACTTTGAGGTGGAAGGTAAATTAAAGTGTAGCCAAGACCTTAGAAATGTACTGTCAATGTTAGAAATTTATACACACATACACACATACATATATATATATATATACATTCACATATACATTAACATTAACATATTTACGTCCACATACATTACGTTAGGGTTAAGTTTGATTAAAGATAAGACTCGTTGAGATTACGTTAGGTTAGGTTAGGTTAGGTTTGGTTAGGTTAGGTTAGGTTAGGTTAGGTTTGGTTTGGTTTGGTTTGGTTTGGTTAGGTTAGGTTAGGTTAGGTTAGGCTAGGCTAGGCTAGGTTAGGTTAGGTTAGGTGCGGTTAGGTTAGGTTAGGTTAGCTTAGATTACGTTAGGTTAGGCTAGGTTAGGTTAGGTTAGATGAGGTTAGGTTAGGTTAGGTTACATGAGGTTATTTCTGATTCTAATAGGTATGAATAGATTAGGTTGTTAGGCTACAGTGGATTAATTTTGATTAGGCTGGGTTAGTCGAGATTCGAATAGATAGATTAGATTAAGTTAGATTAGTCCGTTAGGTTAAATTAGACTAGGTGATGTTAGATTAAGCTAAATTTAGATTAGTCTTTTTAACATAAGGTTAGGTTAGGTTAAACTAATAATCCTGTGGTTAGGGGAGGAGGGTTGAGAAAGGGGGTTTGTGTGTGCATGAAAACTACCCAAAATTATTCTCTTGGTATTATGAATGAAACATTTAAAGTAACAACAAACAAATGAAGGAATGACAATTTGTAACCCGGCAATAACGGAGAAAGTCAAGATGGCCGCCACGACATCGGGATATAGTGTATCTCTCTCTCTCTCTGTCTCTCTCTCTGTCTCTCTCTCTCTCCCTCTCTCTCCCTCTCTCTCTCTCTCTCTCAATAATCCTAACACAAGGATTTAGAAAAGCAAAAATGATCCGGTAAACACACATCACAGAGTGTGTTTACGTCTAGCAAATACAGGAATACACTAAATAAATACATTTACCCCGCGGGCCAAGCCAACTAACCACACACACACACACACACACACACACACACACACACACACACACACACACACACACACACACACACACACACACACACACACACACACACACACACACCATAAAGTGATCAAAATATATTATGTATTCATATATACAAATATTAAAAATCAACAGAATAACGTTTTGAATTGACCAAAGTTAGTGAGAGTTAGTCCATGGTGCTTATGGTAGGGTAAATGCTATGATAATGATGCTTATGGTAGTGTAAATGTTTGGTAATGGTGTTTCGTAGTGTAAAAGTTATGGTAATGGTGCTTATGGTAGTGTAAATGTTAAGGTAATGGTGCTAATGGTAATGTAAATGTTATGGTAATGGTGCTTATGGTAGTGTAAATGTTATGGTAATGGTGCTTATGGTAGTGTAAATGTTATGGTAGTGTAAATGTTATGGTACTGGTGCTAATGGAAGTATTATAATCAGAGTTATAAATGAATATGTCGGATTATATATCTATTTACATATAACAATCGACACGAGTTTCATAATTCCACATTGAAATGAAATTATATTCATATGACATTAAATTCTTTCGTCCAGGCTCGCCCCCCCTCCACCCCTCATCTCCACCCTGCCCCTTTACCCCTTATCTCACTATTTCATCTCCACCCCTCACCTGTACCTCTCACCTGTACCCCTCACTTGTACCATCATCTCCACCCCTCACCTGTACCTCTCACCTGTACCCCTCACTTGTACCATCATCTCCACCCCTCACCTGTACCTCTCACCTGTACCCCTCACCTGTACCATCATCTCCACCCCTCACCTGTACCTCTCACCTGTACCTCTCACCTGTACATCTCACCTATACCCCTCACTTGCCCCCTCATCTCCACCCCTCACCTGTACCATCATCTCCACCCCTCACCTGTACCTCTCACCTGTACCCCTCACCTGTACCCCTCACCTGTACCTCTCACCTCCATATTCTAATTATTAATCGTAATGAACAAATGTCTCCTGCCGTCACCCTTTATTACACTCCATTAATCTCTTCTCCGTTACGCTGCCGGGATTAATGACGTCTTTATGGTCCACATAAATCCCATACAAAATATCTCGCCACACAATGGGAGGCGATTTAGTCAACTTGGGTTCCTCCCGCTCCCATATTACGTGTGATTAGTTGAAGCGCTGTTAGCGTAATGCTCGACGCTTATTGGAAACGAGCGGCTCGCTGTGGCCTCCCAAATGTCCACTGTGATTGCCGGGAGTGACAGCTGACAGCCTCTGATTGGTTTAAGTGTCGGCTGGCCGGCCTCTGATTGGTCAGGCGATGAGGTGACACCCCTGACGTCACAACAACAACAACAACAACATGGTGTGGTCTTCCCAAATCGAATTCCAGAGTTGAGCCGAAGTCTAAGAGCAGAACATGGTGAGGCAGTGTGTTATAAAACTGTTCTCTTCCCTCTCCTCTTTATCCCTCCCTCCCTCCCTCCCTCCCTCCTTCCTTCCCCCCCTTAAACATTGTTCTTCTCCCTCTCTCCCTCCCTCTCTCCCTCCATCCCTCCCTCCTTCCTCCTCCTCCTTCCTTCCCTCCTCTCCTCCCTCCCTCCCTCCCTCCTCCCTCCCTCACTTCCTCTCTCCCTCTCTCTCCCTCACTGTTCTTCTTCCTCTCCTCATTATCCCTCCCTCTCTCCCTCTCAACATCGTCACCAAGGTCGTCACACTCAGAGGTTTAATTAGAATCTGAAATTAATTAGTTCTGTGGTGTAGGTAATTACAGGTGTTGGCTGTTTAGTAAAGGTAAGGGGGAAGGGGAGAGGTGAGGGAGGAAGGGTAAAGGATTCTGAGTAGGATTATTGTGTAGGAAATTAGGACAATGGTGGTGATAGTAGTAATAGTAGTAGTAACCTACTCAGAAATTGTCAAGTGGTCGCCCGCTAACTTATTTGAACCACCCAAGTGTGCGGCCACCAAAGAAATGATTCGGGAGATGACTCACTTCATGACTGATTACACTCAGGACCGCTTCCTCGCCCCCCTAGCTCTTCAAATACTGGCAATAATACCACATCTATTTTGTCAGAGGACACACACAAAGGCTAAGCACAAAGAAAATGTGGCAGCAATGAAGAGAAGGTTGACAATGTGGCAGACTGGGGCCCTAGATGATCTCCTATGTGAAGCAAGAACACTGCAGGAGAGACTAAAATCTACGGGTGACGGAAAGCAAAACACCGATGACGTGGCAAGACAATTTGGAAACAAAATGCGTGTGGGAAAAGTGTCTCTCGCGGTAAGATCTCTCACACATGAATCCTCCGGTGGAGTGATGCCAATAAACAGAGCGACATTAAAACTATTGAAAGAGAAACATCCCCCTGCAAGCGAAGATGAAGGCATCAGGCTCCAGGGTGCTTATATCCCACCAAACGCTGTCCTGTTCGAGAAAATAACAGGAGAGATGGTGTGGAAAAAGGCACTGAAGACTCGAGGCGGAGCCGGCCCTTCAGGTCTGGATGCAAACGGTTGGAGAGTCATCCTCAGCACAAACAAGTTTGGCCCTGTAGCAAGCGATCTCTGCACTGCCATTGCCACCCTTGCAAGAAAGCTTGCATCCTCTTGCTGCCATCACCTCCAGGCTCTGACGGCCTGCCGCCTTATTCCTCTGGAAAAGAAACCAGGATGTAGACCTATAGGGGTGGGGGAAGTGCTGAGGCGGATCATCGGAAAGTGTATAATGGAGGTGGTAAAGGATGATGTCAGGGCAGCAGCAGGGAACCTACAAGTGTGTGCTGGCCACCAGGCTGGTGGGGAGGCGGCCATTCACGCCATGAGATTGATATTTGAGCAGCGTGATTGTGAGGCCATTCTCCTGGTGGATGCTTCAAACGCATTCAACATACTTAACCGCAAGGCGGCACTGCACAACATCAAGATCAAGTGTCCTAGCTTTGCGATGTATGTTGAAAATTCGTATAGGAATCCTTCAGACCTCTACGTAGTAAACAACAAGGCTCTACGAGGTGATACCATCCTACAGTCGACCGAGGGAACAACACAGGGAGACCCCGTTGCAATGGCAATGTATGCAATAGGCCTATCAGTGCTCCAACAAGAAATAAAGTATGAAACAACTGGGGTCAAACAAGTGGCATATGCTGATGACCTCACAGGAGCAGGAAAAGTGGAGGACATCAAAAAGTGGTGGGACCTGGTAACATCGCGAGGTCCACAAATAGGGTACCACCCAAACGCCAGCAAATCCTTCCTCATCGTGAAGCCAGATCATTATGATCGGGCTGTGGAGGTTTTCGGCGAAAGTGAGGTCAAAATAACTAAGGACGGCCAAAGACATCTAGGCGCAGTAATTGGCACTACGGACTTCAAGACCCAGTACGTAGGGGGAAAGGTGAACGAGTGGGTTAGCGAAATCCATGCTCTATCGGAGATTGCTAACACAGAGCCACATGCGGCCTTTGCAGCATTCACACATGGAGTCAAGCATCGTTGGAACTACCTGATGCGTACCATCCCTGAGATCCGACCCCTCCTCCACCCTTTGGAAGAAGCAATCAGTGTCAAGTTCATTCCCAAACTAGTGAAACACCACGACTTAACCCCAGTAGAAAGAACACTTCTTGCACTTCCACCAAGACTGGGAGGGATGGGACTAACTAATCCAGAGGAGATTGCTGACTCTGAACATCAAAATTCACTTAAGCTCACGGCAGCCCTCACTGACCACATAATAGCCCAGAATGCAACAGGGGAAGTGGACACCAGCGAAGTTAATAAGATCCGTAGATCCATTACAACAGATCGGCAGCACTGCCAAAATGACATGTTGCAGCAATTATTGCTGCAGGTTCCAGAAAATCTGACAAAAAAAGTAGCTATAGCGCAGGAGGTGGGCGCCTCGAACTGGTTAACTACGTTACCGATAAGGGCAAATGGTTTCAGCCTTAACAAACAAGAATTTACAGATGCCATTGCTCTAAGGTACGGTTGGCCAGTAGATGGTTTGCCCTCCCAATGCGTGTGTGGCTATTCCTATGATGGCGATCACGCCATGGTTTGCAAGAAGGGGGGCTTCATATGCATGAGGCATGACGAGGTAAGGGATCTCACAGCAAATATGTTGAAGGAAACCTGCCGGGACGTCATGGTAGAACCGACCCTCCTTCCACTGGATGGCGAGATCCTCCAACACAGGACTTCAAACACATCTAACGAAGCCCGTGTGGACGTCAGTGCTCGAGGATTCTGGACGCGGGGACAGCGAGCCTTCTTCGACATCAGGATTTTTGATCCCATGGCCGTTTGTCACCGTAACCTAGCTCTCGATGCTGCACATAGGAGGAACGAGAACGACAAGAGAAGGGCATATGGGGAGAGAATTCAAAATGTCGATCAAGGCAGCTTCACTCCGCTAGTGTTCACAACCTCTGGTGGGATGGGCCCAAGCGCAAGATGTTTCTACGCCAGACTCGCGGAGCTGATCTCCGAACAGAAGCAGCAGCCCAGAAGTTATGTCACAGCCTGGATGAGATGTCGACTGTCCTTCTCTCTCCTTCGGTCGGCTTTGCTCTGCCTCAGGGGAACGAGAGCTTCTGCCCCTACTCCGTCAACTGCTGCAGATATCGACTATGAGGCTACAGTCACCGAATGCCGCATCGATCTGCGGCTCAACTAATTTAACACAGATAGGATAGTTGCTTATGTATTAGGATAGTTAATATTAAGGTAAATAAATGGTGGCGAAGGTGTGGCTATTGGGGGAGGCTGGAGGCCACGTTTTAAAAAAAAAAAAATATTAGTAGTAGTTGTAACAGTAGTAGTAGTAGTAGTAGTAGTATTGGTGAGACAACAATCACCCTCGCATTCAGAAAAAACAGAGCACACACACACACACACACACACACACACACACACACACACACACACACACACACACACACACACACACACACTCTCTCAGCCATACATTCATTGACTCACTCACCCCACCTACCCATGTAAGCTCTCATACACTCATTCATTCCCTCAATTGTTCACTCATTTATTTACAGACTAACTCATTCCCTCGTGTATTTATTGACACATTCACCCACCCCCTCATACTCTCACTCCCTCCTTCCCTCCCTCACTCCCTCCTTCCCTCTCTCACTGTCTCCCTCCCTCACTCCTTCCCTCCCTCCCTCCCCCTCCTCACCTAGTCTTCCTCCAGAACATATATCAACATTCCACGACATACAATGTATCTCTCTCTCTCTCTCTCTCCCTTTGACTCCCCTTCCCCCATTCCTTTTTTCATTATTCTATTGTTCCTCTTTTCACTCATCCTTTGCTCCCTCTCCCTTTCCATTGCACTCATCCCCACCCCTTTCTCTTTACTCCTCTTCCACGTATATTCCTTCTTCCCCATTCTTTCCCCATATCAGCTACTTTCCCCTCTTGGTCTTCCCCTTCCTTCCCTTCCCTCTCCATTCTTCCCCTCCTCTCTTTCTGTTTTCTATTCTCTTCCCTTCCTTTTCCTCTTACCTCTCTTTCCCACCTTTGCCCTCCTCTCCCCTCTCCTCTTCCTGTCTTCTCCCCTCTTCCTGTTTTCTCCTCTCTTCCCTTCCTTCTCCTCTTACATCTCTTTCCCACCCTTACCCTCCTCTTCCCTTCCCTTCCTTCTCCTCGTCTTCTATTCTCTTCCCTTTCTTCTCCTCTTTTCCCTCTCCTTTCTTCCTCTCCCCTCTCTTCCCTTCCTTCCCTAATCTCCCCACCTCCCCTCTCCTCTCCCCTCTTCCCTAACCTCACACTAATTGGATAATAATCACATAAATGACAACTGTGGCGACACCCAATTAGTTATCAATTATACATCTAAAAGACCATCAAATCCAACTAATTTATTAACTCAATTATATCCTTAATGATACAGGTAATTAACTTATATCTAAAGCATTGTGAGGTGAGGCTTAGTGTTTACCTGTGTTTTACCTCTTGCTTACGAAATAATAAACAAACAAACAAATAATGTAAACAATTTAATAAACAAACAACATTAAAAAATACAGGTACAAAATACTCACCTGTAATCTTCCCCATAACTTGACGTAATAAAATAATCAAGACTTAACTCTGTATCGTGATTTACAGTAAGTATAAATAAAGTGTTTTAAGAGACAGAGGCGTGTTGCGTCCCTCACACCACAAACACAATTACACGGAGTTTAACCTTTTTTCTGTGAGGTAATGTTTCAAGGCTCTTTTAATTACGCTGGTTTGTAACTCACCTGATTATACTACACCTGTGATTGTGGAGGTAATGATCTGAGTGGTGGTTGTAGTACTAGTAGTAGTAGGAGTGGCTATGGTGGTAGTAATAGTGGTAGTTGTGGTAGTGTTGATATAGTAAGCGTGTAAACCTGGTGGCAATACCTGTACTCAGAAATTTCTTCCACAGGTGAAATATTTATCAAATTAATTAATAATAAAAAAAAATCATATCTGAATTAATAGACTATGGAAATATCATTCAAATTAACAGGAACAATTTATATCAAAAGTTAATTTCAAAATGTTATCACTTTATGTGTTAATTTGAGAGATGAACCTAGCGACCATCACACCTAATATATTGAAGTTTAATATTTGGTTACAATATTTGAAGTCAAAGTTAAAGTGTTAGTTAGAGAGAGTGGTTCAACTTGTTTACATGAAAGGTGTGTCAACTCTATATACCTGAGGATTTTAATTGCATTTTGATATTCGTAATAAAGATTCATTTCTCAAGATAATTTATTGGTTTCACAGCATTGGAGGAAAGAAGGAGGGAGAGAGAGTGAGGGTAGGAGGGAGAGAGGGGGAGGGTAGGAGGGAGAAAGAGTGAGGGTAGGAGGGCGAGAGAGTGAGGGTAGGAGGGAGAGAGAGTGAGGGTAGAGGGAGAGAGAGTGAGGGTAGGAGGGAGAGAGAAATTTTTGAGAAGGACAATGAGAAAGAGGTTAGGATGGACAGGAGAATAACAGAAAGATGGAAAGAGGAGAATAAGTAAAGAGGAGGTTACGTATGGTGTGAATGAGGAGGTGAAGAAGGAATATGTGTGTGGTGTGGATAGTAAGTTATGGGTGAGGGTAAGAGGTATGTGTTGAGACGCACACAAGGTGGATAGCGTAGAGAGAAAGGAATGACTGGGAGGGAAAGAGACTGAAAATGAGAGAGAAATAGACGGACCGACAGGTGATCCAAGAGATTCGGAGAATACACGAGAAATAAAGTAAATAGAAGGAAACAGAAAATTAAAATATGAACAAATCAGCCCCGACTCTCAGCAGCGTCCCTCCAAGAGCAGCCCGGGAAATAATATAAGGTGGACCAGCCAGCGCGTGGACTACATGATGGGCACTTGCACAAGATCTGAGGAGAGAGACTTGTTGTTCCATACTGGAGGACTGGTGAAGAATGTAGTGAGGGCGAGGCAGCAACGCACAGGGGCGCCCTCGTGTTGGAGATCCTAGGAGACGTCACCAGGCCTGGGATCCAAGAGATGTCACTAGGCCTGGAATCCAAGAGACGTCACCAGGTCTGGAATCCAAGAGACGTCACTAGGCCTGGAATCCAAGAGACGTCACCAGGCCTGGAATCCAAGAGACGTCACCAGGCCTGGGATTCAAGAGAACTGGTTGTTTTTTGTAGATTCAGGATCAGAAATTCGCCGCCTGGGGACCCCGACCAGAATCAGGGATCATAGAGACTCTGGGGTTATTCCGGCACCGAAATGCCTCAGAATCTCCAGGTTGGACCTCTTCTTCTCCTCCATCATCCTGGAGTCGTCTGCCGGAAGGAGATATTCTTCTTCTCGGTGAGGGAAAGAAGCACACAAAGCCGCCGTGTTTTGTACCTCGTCCTCTGTATGAGAAACTTGGCCAGGGTGAAGGAGAAGTTGGCCCGGATGAGCTGCAAACTTTCTGCTATCTGTTCACTGCTCGGCTGACTGTTGTAGTGCAGCTCCTCCTTTCATTACCACCAAAAAGTATCACGAGGAGAGAGATCAACAAGTGGTAGACGCGGCTCTCACCACACTCACGTCGGCTCCAACTCACATTTTGTAGACGTGGCGATAAATCTCTGAGCTGACTACGCCTAGAACCAACGTGTATGTTTCAACAAGTTATAGACCCGGGTGCTTCTGAGGCCATCATCAGTGTATCGCTCAAACACTCCCTCGTTTTGTTAAACTTTTGTAATATTTTAAGCTTAAGACACAACCAAGCCTCGCATACTAAGGTGGAAGACTTGACAACAGGATGTTCGCTATTACCAGGACCTTAGTAGCATATCTGAGATCACAACGAAAAGTTAGTTCCCAGTCTGGATGTTTAAGGCTAGTGAGTGGTAGGAGGAGAAGCGATGTAAACACAATCAAAAACGTATCTATGAACATTTTGTGTGAAACAATCTGACACCACATACGATGGATATTGCAAAATGCCATATAGCGCTTGCTAGCGACATATCCTGTTTTATCCGTAGGAAGTACAGTATTGTTATTATATGCACATTCAGAAGAAAGTAGATTAATCTTGCGAACAATGTGTAGCAAGGTTTATGTTGATGGTCAGGTTGAGGCATCGGTGTACTGATCATTTAGGAAATCATCGGAGTCATTGAGCATAGAATCTTTTTTATCGTGTGTACAACGATGGTGTTGTGAAGGTAATGTGGGGGACACAACCAACGGACGGCATTAAGGGGAAGAAGAGAAGCAAGAATACGTGCATGTGAGGGAGACAAATAACAACACAGTGTCCAGGAGTACACGAAGCCGGGTAGGGTGGGTGTTACTGGTGGCAGCAGTGGTATTGTGACAGACGCGTTTACGGTTTTTGTTCTGACTGGATGAACCATTTCTCTTCTTGGCTTTATTTTTGTAATTATGATGCTGACTTTACCCTATGTATACGATTTTGTGTGAAAGAATATGACACAATGGACGACGGATTTTGACAACCCTTCCAACGCAACAGGAGTCGCAGTGTTCATTTTGAAATTCATCGCATCCTTTATTAAAGATACTTTTTGGGGCGAGCATACACTGTAGTAGTTTCTATTTTTATGCAATTCCCTTGCTACTTCTCTCCCTCTTGCTTGTGTAAAATAAAGCTCATATTAAACGTCCAAACACACTTCAAGTCATCTGAATCTATATCACCTCATCCTGAATAAATGTAACAACTGGTTTTTACGAGCTCCGAGTTAAGCGTCCGACGCTGGTTTGTTGACACTGTCGTTTAGTGGTGATGGTATTTTGATGTGTTTTAAAAACCGGCCAACATAATTTCGTCTCTCCAGCGAGGCAATAGATTCTTCGTAAAAATCTCATCGGATGTGATAGAAGTGATAAAAAAATGCACCACAGTCTATAAACATTTATGAAGAGAGTTTGGAGGAATGAGACACGCTGTTTTTATAGTGGGGGGAGGTGGAGGGGGTGGAGGTGAGGGGAGAGGGGTGGGGTTGAGGGAAGAGGGTGGGGGTGAGGGAGATGGTGGGGGTGAGGGAGAGGGTGGGGGGTGAAGGAGGGGGAGGGGTGGAGGAGGGGAGGTGAGGGGGGGGGTGACGAGATGCGGGAGGCTGGCTAGCCAGGAAGGTGTGTTCAGGGCATCAGCGCATTACTCTCGCGGCGTCGGGCTAACACCGCTGTCACCGGGAGATAAAAACAGATATTGGATGCTGCGAGGAGTGAACCACGACCCTTACCCGGATGCCATGGTAGTGTGGCCGGATGCCATGGTAGTGTGGCCGGATGCTGTGGTACTCTGGCCGGATGGGGTAACAAACCCTGGCTTATACTCAGATACAGAACTTTTCATTAATGTTGTAAAGTAAAGTAAGGAAGGAAGGTCAGAAGTGGACGACTCCCTCTATCCTTGAGACAGTCAGTATGACCACCATCTACACTGTCATTGAAGAGACATTTTATTCGTAACTGTTAGGTGAGACGTATGTGGTCTAGTGACTCTTGTCCATTCTCCATCACTAGGGATCGAACCTAAGACCTTAGGTCACACACTCGGCCAAATATTCTGGTGAAACAACTCCAGATAAGACAATACTGACCATTATGGCAGTTGAATTTTATAATGTGAGTGACAGAAGCAGCTGGGGTTGAGGCAGCAGACAGCTGGGGTTGAGGCAGCAGACAGCTGGGGTTGAGGCAGCAGACAACTGGAGTTGAGGCAGCAGACAGCTGGGGTTGAGGCAGCAGACAGCTGAGGTTGAGGCAGCAGACAGCTGGGGTTGAGGC